>NC_056737.1:1597295742-1597458242 GCF_019279795.1 Protopterus annectens | reverse complement strand
ACAAAGCATTTTTGTATGAACACTTCATCAGATGTTAGCTCCAAAGAAAAAGAGACTGTCAGTATATATGCTAACTAATTTAAACAAACTGTCAGTCAATTAAGAGCACCAATCAAATCATTTTCAATACATTTAAATACATTTAAATTAATTAATTAAAATTATAGAGGCTGTAAAGGACTGTGGTCTGAATGAAAGATGTGTGTAACTATATATATATATATATATATATATATATATATATATATATATATATATATATGTATAAGAACACTGTGTTAAAAACTCAATATATTAAAACCTATATTAAAAACGTACAATCCAAGAACAAAATTTATTGAATAAATATGTAAACCACTGAACCACGAAGGCGAAAATGAACTCTGCGCAGCAAGCTGTTGAAATGGAAGAGGCAACGTACTTATTTTAACGTATATTCAGTTTATTAAAAACCAACTACGTTTTCGTCCTCCTGTATTGGAAAACTTCTTCAGAAAATACAAACAAACAAAACCAAGCTCCTTTTGAAACTTTCCGCTCAGAAATTCAAAAGTTTTCACCAATCAGATAAGTGAGCTAATGAACTGCACGTCAAAAATGAAAGGACCATGCATAGAGCTTGCTATAACTCACCTAAAACACACATTATCAGTGAAATAAATAAGTAAATACACACATAACATAATGTACATATGTATATATATATATATATATATATATATATATATATATATATATACACATCTTAAATTAAAAATATTAAATGACCATAGACAATGACTGAAATGCGATGAAAACCACATAAACCTCTGCGCAATTAAAATATACACGTACATGTTAATAATCTACAAACCCTGAAATAAAATAAAATGAAAACACATAGAGCATCAATACCCTATTTAAATACAGAAGATTGCAAAATAAACACGCTAGTGAAACCATGTGTCTATGAACCCCCATGTAACAAATAACTGCAATGTTTACGTAAAAAACACAATCTAACTACATACCCAATGTAGTATAACTAACCATGCAGTATAACCTGCATAACCTACACGCAGTAAATGTAGAAGCATACATGGTAATGATCTTCGAACCCAAAAGTACATAGAGCGTCAGTACTCTGTTCAAGTTGGAAACTTCAAAATGTTACAAAGCAAACACGCTGATAGTAACAGTGTGTCCATACGTCTCCTCCTTATTACAGATAACTGCAGTATTAGCATAACAAGACACAATCAAACTACATACCCGATATACTAGGTGTTCAAAGATAATCAAGTACTACTGACCATTTTGCTTATTGAATGGTCTTACATTAATGATGCATGAGAAAAATAGTGTATAATTGTAACTTTTATATGAACAAAGAAAGTCAAAAAATATACATGTATTATATTATTTAGAGTTACTAGTTACCTCAAGCAACTCTTAAGTTTCAACAGGCAAGTGATATTGCAAGTTATCATTTAACCCAGGATAACTGAAAGCATTCAACAGCAATTGCCATTCTAATTCACGGCACTCAAGTAGAATTGAAGTGGGTCCCCCCCTGCTGTCAAACATCAGTTGGTCTACAGCCAAAAATTGAAAGGAATGATCAGGGTTGATGCTAATGTGCTTAGCTAAAGCGTTGTCACCCTTATTTTTAGTGATTGCATATGTATGCTCGTAAATTCTATCCCGGAATTTGCGATCGGTCTTTCCCACATAAAAAGAGTTGCAGATGTTACACTTAGCCAGATAAATAATACTTTTGGAATTACAATCAAGTTTATACATAATTTTAAATTTTTTACCTTCTACCTCAAAAAAGGTGGTGTTTTTAACAAATTTACACATACTGCAAAAACCACAAGCAAAAGTATTATTTATCTAGCTAAGTGTAACATCTGTGACTCTTTTTATGTAGGAAAGACCGATTGCAAATTCCGGGATAGAATTTACGAGCATACATATGCGATCACTAAAAATAAGGGTGACAACGCTTTAGCTAAGCACATTAGCATCAACCCTGATCATTCCTTTCAATTTTTGGCTACAGACCAACTGATGTTTGACAGCAAGGGAGGACCCACTTCAATTCTACTTGAGTGCCGTGAATTAGAATGGCAATTGCTGTTGAATGCTTTCAGTTATCCTGGGTTAAATGATAACTGCAATATCACTTGCCTGTTGAAACTTAAGAGTTGCTTGAGGTAACTAGTAACTCTAAATAATATAATATAATACATATATATTTTTTGACTTTCTTTGTTCATATAAAAGTTACAATTATACACTATTTTTCTCATGCATTATTAATGTAAGACCATTTAATAAGCAAAATGGTCAGTAGTACTTGATTACCTTTGAACACCTAATATATCGGGTATGTAGTTTGATCGTGTCTTGTTATGCTATAAGGAGGAGACGTATGGACACACTGTTACCATCAGCGTGTTTGCTTTGTAACATTTTGAATTTTCCAACTTGAACAGAGTACTGACGCTCTATGTACTTTTGGGTACGAAGATCATTACCATGTATGCACCTACATTAACTGTGTGTAGGTTATGTAGGTTACACTGCATGGTCAGTTATACTTGTCTAACTTGAAGTACTTTTTACATTGGGTATGTAGTTAGATTGTGTTTTTTACGTAAACATTGCAGTTATTTGTTACATGGGGGTTCATAGACACATGGTTTCACTAGCGTGTTTATTTTGCAATATTCTGTATTTAAATAGGGTATTGATGCTCTATGTGTTTTCATTTTATTTTATTTCAGGGTTTGTAGATTAACATGTACGTGTATATTTTAATTGCACAGAGGTTTATGTGGTTTTCATCGCATTTCAGTCATTGTCTATTGTCATTTAATATTTTTAATATTTTTAATTTAAGATGTATACATATGTACATTATGTTATGTGTGTATTTACTTATTTATTTCACTGATAATGTGTTTTAGGTGAGTTATAGCAAGCTCTATGCATGGTCCTTTCATTTTTGACGTGCAGTTCATTAGCTCACTTATCTGATTGGTGAAAACTTTTGAATTTCTGAGCGGAAAGTTTCAAAAGGAGCTTGGTTTTGTTTGTTTGTATTTTCTGAAGAAGTTTTCCAATACAGGAGGACGAAAACGTAGTTGGTTTTTAATAAACTGAATATACGTTAAAATAAGTACGTTGCCTCTTCCATTTCAACAGCTTGCTGCGCAGAGTCCATTTTCGCCTTCGTGGTTCAGTGGTTTATTGAATAAATACTTGAATAAATAAATAAAAACTGCCCTCTTGTGGCCACTTAACTGTAATGAAGTGTGTATCCTCTAAAGTTTCACTGCTCTAAGTTTTAAAACTGGCTTTATAGAAATAGCCTCGTTCAGACCAGGGTTTTTTGTGGCTTCCAAAACTAATTGCCAGAATAACTCCCTGTATTCTAGCTTTTCCTGCCAAAGGCCACCTCTCACGTCCTTGGGAACAACTTCCAGAACAAAAAAATTGAAATGAGGCTGTATTACAATCCAAGCTGTGTTTAAAAAGAGCATTTTTAATATTGGCATTTCTAATTTCATAAATATGCTCATAAATCCTATTTTTCAGCTTTCTTTCAGTTTTACCTACATAGAAAGACATGCAGGATTGACATGAAGCTATATAAACCACACCACTAGTGTTACAGTTAGCAAATTTATTGCTATTAATATTTTTCCATCTACCTTCAATATAAAGAGAGTCTCCACAGTAAATATAAGGGCATTGGTGGCAACAGCCACATTTGTAAGTTCCGGTCTTTTTGTTGTGATTACGGGCAACTTGTGTCCCTCCATCACTTTCCAAAATGTCCTTAATATTACGATCTTTTCTATACATAATTCTCAAGGGTTTCTAAACAAACAATCCAAATCCGAAATTTCACTAAATCTATTCCATTCTGTCTCAACAACTTTCCTAATCTTGGTTGCATCATCAGTAAAATCTGTAATAAAAAGCATCTTCAAAACTAACAATAGGACTGTGGATAGTGTTCTTATTATTCACATCATGTCTTGAAGGGGGGGGGGTCTCCATACAAAATAGGTGTAAACTTCACGTTTCTTCCATTCTTAACTTTGTCAATAACTTCTTTAATAACCTTGTCTGGGTAACCTCTCTCTTTGAACATTTTACTAATAAAAGTAACTTCTTTGTCAAAATCAGAGTCATGTGACTCGCCCTAACTAATTGCCCTTTAACTAAAGTCTTCTTTTGGTAAAAAGGATGCCCACTAGTGTAATAACGATAAGAATTAGAAAAAGTGGGCTTCCTAAAAATCTTAGAAAGGAATTTACCTGATTCTTTTCTAATATTAATGTCCAAATAGTTCAGTTTATTGTAATCAAGATTGTAGGTGAAGTCAAGGAATGTAGTGGAATTTTTCAAATACCTTAAAAAAAATCATAAAATCTGCCCCCCCCCCCCCCATCCTTCCAAAAAATTACTATATCGTCCAGGTAACGCTTGTAAAAACACCAACATTCTGAGAATTCACAGTGTAAAACAAATTTCTTTACCTACCAAGAGAGTATAATGTTGGCATAGGTGGGGGCACATCTAGCCCCCAGTGCTACACCTTTTAATTGCTTAAAAAACTCCCCTTCATAATAAATGAAGTTGTTATTAAAAACAACTTCCATCAAGGTTAAACAAGTTCTAAAAACATTATTGCTCAACCGACCAAAATCTACTAAGGCGTCCTCGAACCATTGTAAACCCTCTTGGTGGGGAATAGAACCAAACAAATCCACTATGTCAATAGCAATGGATATAATATTGTGATCAAAATCTATATTTCTCACTTGCTTTAATAAGTCCCATGAATCCTTCAAAGTTGTGTGCCCCTGTAAAGAAATCTTTTTAAGGTTTTCATCAAGATATTTAGCCATAGGTGCCGTGACCAAACCTTTGGAAGCAACAATTAGTCATAATGGGAGATCCAAGGCGTCCTTGTGGACCTTAGGAATCCCAAATACTGAGGAGACTCGTAGTTTCTTGGTTAATAAAAAGTTATAAGTGTCCAAACTAATAAGTCCTTCCAACATAAGGTCATTAAGTAGCAATCTAAGTTTTTGATAGGCTATGTTAATCTCATTCAAGGATAACCTTGTATATTTATTTTCATCATTAAGCAAGTCATTCATCTTAGATTCATATTTAATAGCGTCCATTAAAACAGTATCCCCTCCTTTGTCCGGTTTCATGATCCTAATGGATTTGTCCCTTCTTAACTGAGACAATAAACCCCTTTCTTCATAAGTGAGGTTTGAAAACAACTCTATTAGATTATAACTCTTTCCTCACCTCTCTTTCCAAAATCATCTCCAAATTTTTAGATGTGGGTGGAGAGGGGGGTTAAAAGTACTCTTTCTACGTAATGTGTCTTGCTCAAAATTCCTGTTCTGACCATTAAAAAATAATTAAAGGTTTTTCTTTCTGATAAATAATTTAATATCTATTATGGTTTTGCTAATATCAGCCTTCCTTTTTGGTATAAATTTAAAACCTTTTAAAAATAGATTAAAATGTTTCTCAATAATATCAACTGTACTATAATTGAAAATGTTGTAGTAATCCAAAGAATAAGCATTACCAAGCACTTTAATTCGATTTTTCGTTCCTATTAATTGTTCCACCTGTTGCTGTGATACCCTTTCCTGTAATCCTGTTGGTAATGTACCCTTTCTTTGTTTTTGATCCTCTCTGACCTTCTGAGTGGGGGATACTCTAAAGGGTATTTCTGTTCTGTGTTGTGTCCGACTTCATCAAACCCTTCGTTAGTGGGAACTTCTCTGTAGTCAGTTCCCTCATTAGGTCTAACTTCCCACCCCCGACTAGTGTAGGCAGCCCTAGGTTTAGGGTAAGCACATCCTGCTTTGTAATCTTTAATATCCCTGTCCATCTTAACCTTTTTTCTATTACAGTTCCTCACACAATTTTCATCAACTTTGTGAAAAATGTCATTATATATATTGCTCTATAACTATCCACTGAAAATAACAAGTCCTTAATAATTTCATTGTTGGATAATTTCAACTGTTTCAATAAATAAGTCTTCTCCATCTCATTATCTTTCATAATAGCTCTATTTCTAGACCACACTGGTTAAATGCCTCTGTTAAATCATTAAAAAATTCCATGCCCTCCTGTACCTTGTTAGGGTACCTATGTAAACGTAAACCTTTTGGTACAATTTTGTTAAACAATCCTTAAAATATTCATTGTCCACTTCCAAAGCCTTATATTTGTCAAGTAAAAAATACAATTTGTCACAATTTGCTTTATAGCTCAAATTGTCATTTTTTGAATTTTCCTGTTGAACAGTGTCATTATTTCCTCTGTATCACAGAGTCAAAATCTAAAATGGAGGAAACACAGTCACCTTTGTCCTTATTGTAGTTTGTGTTCTTTGGGTGTGCTCCCAATGCACCCACGCTGTTTCATTCAGTTTCTTCGTTGTTCACCATTGAAATGTTGGGAAACCCAGAACAGTCATTGCTGTCACCCCTACGCGTATCCACGTTAACAGTTTCTCTCAAACGGTTAGGTAAGTTAGCCAAAAAAGTAGTCATATCGTTAGAACGTTCACGTGTTAAAACTTGTTACCAGGCAGGCTGGAAGCCAGCGTAATGATAAGAGTGACAGGCTGGTGTAAGTAGTTCCACAAGCTGATACAATTGGCCAATCATTTTCCTCATTTCTCCAGTTTCTCGTGTTGGACCTTGTGCGTCGTTCTCCGCCCCTGGGCACTCCTCCATCTTCAAAACACCAAAATACAAAAATGTAAGATGTGTGCGAATTATAACCAAACCTAAAGCAATAAATCCTCGCACAGGAGAAGTAGCCAAATAAGGGCACGAGACTCTGTTGTAGTCCACCTAATTTCTTCACGAGTATAAAGACAAAAACAAAAGCATAAACGCTGCAAATACACAAAGCGTTTTCGTATGAACACTTCATCAGATGCTATCCCCAAAGAAAAAGAGACTGTCTATATATACTCTAATTTAAACAAACTGTCAGCCAATTAAGAGCACTAATCAAATCATTTTAAATACATTTAAATTAATTAATTAAAATTATAGAGGCTGTAGGGACTGTGGTCTGAATGAAAGACATGCGTGACTATACATATACATATATATATATATATATATATATATATATATATATATATAAAGAACACTGTGTTAAAAACTCCTTTGGGAGGAAAAGCTAGAATACAGGGAGTTATTCTGGCAATTAGTTTTGGAAGCCACAAACAACCCTGGTCTGAACGAGGCTATTTCTATAAAGCCAGTTTAAAAAATTAGCGCAACGAAACTTTAGAGGATACACACTTCAGTATAGTTAAGTGGCCACAAGAGGGCAGTTTTTATTTATTTATTTATTCATCTATTTATTTATTCAATAAATTTTGTTCTTGGATTGTACGTTTTTATCATAGGTTTTAACATATCGAGTTTTTAACACAGTGTTCTTATATATATATATTGTCACACATCTTTCATTCAGACCACAGTCCTTACAGCCTCTATAATTTTAATTAATTAATTTAAATGTATTGAAAATGATTTGATTGGTGCTCTTAACTGACTGACAGTTTGTTTAAATTAGTTAGAGCATATAGTGACAGTCTCTTTTTCTTTGGGGATAGCATCTGATGAAGTGTTCATATGAAAACGCTTTGTGTATTTGCAGCGTTTATGCTTTTGTTTTTGTCTTTGTACTCGTGAATAAATTAGGTGGACTACAACAGAGTCTCATGCCCTTACTTGGCTACTTCTCCTGTGCGAGGACTTATTGCTTTTGGTTTGGATTTAATTCGCACACATCCTTCGTTTTTGTATTTTGGTGTTATCAACATGACACATCACATCAAGCCAGGGTGACAAGTGAGCACTATCAGTGAAGTTTCCAAACTTCTTAATTAAAATGTCTTAAATTAAAAGGGAAGACATTAATAAGCAGTGAATTCACAACTTTTCCCTATCTAAAGGTACTCGTTTAGCTAAAGACCAAGGAACAGTGCCCTAAAGAAGATAAAAAGAAAAAAAAACAGCTAAGAGAGAATCTAAAGCAATGTAGATACTGTCCATCTTTGGTTCTGGAATGATTCCCAGCATATCAGTGGTACATCTACTAATGACCTGATGAATACAGCTAACAAATGCTCAGCTGAGTAGCTAGACTTAAATTATGTAAAAGTTAAAGTTGTGCACCAAGGTACCATAAAAACAAGCAAAACTTAGTTAATCCAGCATGAAGCATTCCCTCTTCTGGTCAACCACCTATCAAAATGGTCTACTGCTTTAAGTATGTGTAAGTGTGATTAGAACTTACCCTGCAATCACCTTAATTCTTGAACACTGCAACACCAGCAATGCAGTACAATGTATAGTACTCGTACTTCTATCAAAAAACATGACCTACTACTACAGGTAAAACATTTTGGTATCTTAGTCTGAATATTTCCAAATACGCACTGCTCTGTTTTGAAGTGAACACATCTATAATCTCTACAAAAAAAGGAAATACTCACTCAATAGGGCAGCATAGTGGTACACAGGTAAGCATTTTTGCCTCATAGCAAGAGGTTCTCTGGTTCGATTCTTGGCTTGGGTGCCTTCTGTGCAGTGTCTGAATGTCCTCCCTGCATTCATGTGGGCTTCCTCCGGGTGCTCCAGTTTCCTCCCACATTCCAAACACATGCATCTGGAGCATTTCTCCCTGGCCCTCCATTGAAAATGCGCTCTGTCCCATTCGAACTTTCCCAGTAAACAAATGTTTAATTAATTAATTAATGAATTAATTAATTCTAATAAATAAATAAATAAAATCTATCTCCTGCACAGAAAACACAAGTTAGCAATCCCTACAGGACTAATATGAGGTTTTGCCTGCCTTTTTATGACTTCACTATAAACATCACCCTTCTTCTGGCAATGCTCACTCTTGCATTTGTTAAAATAAACCAATAAAATGATCATTCCAAAATGAAAATTTTCAGCCACAGTCTAGAAATGAGTAAGCAGACAACCTTCCTAAAACAATAAATAAAATACATTATGAACAGAGCCTTCCAATATGTCTGCACATTGATCAACACTTTAATTTCAGCTCTCCCATTGTGAAAGCAGAAAGTGAAATTGTCATTTTGTGTAAAATTCAGCTACAGGCTAGTAAGTATGCTGCACAAAAGTCATCAAAGAAGAAATTTAGGTAACCAGAAACAAAATCAACCTGGAAAGATGAAAAGAAAACATTGACTGGGAAGAATCCTACAGCTGTTTGACAAAAAGGCTGTTCAAGCTTCAGCTTTGTTACAAAAGATGGCTTTCAGTAATTTAGATGAAAAAATAAATCAAATGTACTCAGAAGTTATTAAAATAAATGAAACCCTGAGGGAACACATCAACGCAAATAACAAAGTTGGAAAAAATAGAAGAAGCTTAACTATTCAGATGAACTGATAAAGCTGCAAAGATCATAAGCTGAAATGAAGAAAATGCTAGCTGGATATGAGGCATCTCAAGAAGAGCTTTAAAAAAAATAATAGAGTTAAAAGACAGACCTCACAAAGAAAACCTGAGATTTTCTGTTGTACCAGAAAAATTGCAGTATTACTAACAAGTAGGATATCCTATAGCCGCGGTGGTGCAGCGGTTGCTTTGTTGCCTCACAGCAAGAGGTTCTCATGTTCGATTTTCAGCTGGAGCACCTTCTGTGTGGAGTCTGCATGTCCTCCCCGCAGTCGAGTAGCATTCGAAAGACATGCTTTAATGGGCGTGCCTTCGTTGAAGGTTGGGCATCGAGCTGGCACCTCGGCACCGTAAAACTCTACTGCCAATCATTAGCGGACCGGAGTTCCACTGTGGCGACCCCTAACCGGGAAAAGCCGAAAGAAATACAACAAACAACTAACAAGTAGAATATCCTGCCAAGGACAGCTGTAAATCCAGCTGGCATACCAAAGCCCCTCGTGTCATACATCTGAAATATGAAGGTGCTAGGGGAATACAAAAGGAATGTACAGGTGCTAATTACCTGAGGACTTCCTTGTCCGACATCAAGGTACTGAAGCAGACACAACTATTTACAGAAGTACATTGTCAAGAAGAGAGGGAGAATCCATAGTCCACCTCACACAGGAGGAGAAAGATAAAATCACAGGGAAAAAGGATGGTGGGATGTAATACTGCAACAGTGATCAGTCAGACATCTACTGTTGTGGTAAAGTTTTTACACACCTGTACTACGTCCTTCCTTGGTACACTAATACAGTATTACTAGCAGCTTTGATATTCACAAAGCTGTCTAAATAGAAATGGAGGAGGATAAAGGAGCAGAGCTAGGGTCTAGAAATCCTTGAATGATACATTTAACAAAGCTCACTCTTGCCCTGATAAAAGCATCTATCTTGCAATGTTTGGTAGAAGTGGGAATGTAAGACCAGGTAGCTGCTTTGGGGACATAGTATCCACACTTCTGAAGAAAGCACCAGAGGAGCCAACTACTCTGGTGAAATGGGCTCTAACCTGAGTGAGAAGCTGTCTTCCATAAAAAGAATAACAAAAGGAAATGGATTTAGAAATCCAGGCAGAAATAATTTGCTTAGACACTGGGGAGCCTATCTTCTTAATTTGAAATGAAGGAAAGAGGTAATCAGATTTTCTAAGATCCTTGGTTTTATCAAGGTAAAATCTGAGATGCCTATGTCCAAAGAGTGCAAGAGTCTTTCTTTTTTATTCTGAGGAGAAAGACAAAAGGTAGGAGGGTTTGCTAAACTGATTTAAGGAGACTTCACTGTCTGCCTTGGGCAAAAAGGAAGGGTTAGTTCTAAGGGTTACTCTGCCCTTGTGGAAGCTCAGAAAAGGTGGAGGACATTAATGCCTGCAGCTCTGATACTCTCTCTGCTGAAGTCAGAGCTACAAGCAAAACAGTCTTCCAAATCCAAAACTTAATAGATGTGGAAGTAGCAGGTTCAAAAGGAGCAAGGGTGAGTTTTTCTAAGCCATAATTTACATCCTAATATGGAGGACCAACTCTTCTTGGAGGCCTAATACACAGGATGGTTTTCAAAAATGTTTTGACTTCACAACGTGCAAAACCTTCGAGAGACAATGCCAGGGGCAGGGCACATTGTGAATATCCATGGAGCAGTGAAAGACCAAAGGGTAAAACACAAAACTGAAAGTGAAATGATGAGACACAACACCTTATGGATTTTCTGCACTCTGGGTGAATGGGAATGTGTAGATAGGAGTCCTTCAAATCCAATCGCACCAAATAAACTTGACAAAGAATAATTGGGAATAAGGACTGAAGTGCCAACATTTTGAAACTTAACATTTTGAGAATGGAGAGGACCATAACGTGTCTATAAATTGCCCTCCTTTCTGGGAACCAGAAAAAAATCTGGAATAAAAGCGTCTTCCCAACTGATGAGGTGGAACAAACTAATATTTGCTGGGCAGAGAGGTCATGAACAGAAGGAAAGATGAGAGGAACCTCATTTCAAGAAGGCTAAGGAAAACCTGAGCGATTAGGAGGAGCAATCCAAGACATTCTATAACCTTTTTCAGTGATGGAAAGGACCTATTTGTAGTCATGGATTCCCAGAATGGGAGAAACAGGGAAAACATTTGAAAAAGGTGTGAGAGTGGCTAAGTTTGGGAGGGGGGAGGATAAGAGGATAAGCAGGACAGTCATAAAATGGCTAGCTTGTCAGGAAAGGAAGGATTATATCACATGGAATCCTGCTGGGACTTACTCAGCAATTTCTTTTTATGACCTGTAAAGTTAATCTCTCTCTCTCTGAGGAGGAAGATTTGGAACTGGATTTTTGTTGTTTTTTGAAAAAAAAAAAAAAACTTAGTTGAAGGGTTTGCATTAACATACTTGGACTCTCAGAAGTAGAATTTCTTTTTACTGGACCTTTAATTACCCTTTTAGGTTTTTTGCTTTTTCTGAAAAAAAAAATGGCCCAGCATTTAAGGGTAGTTCCCTTAAAACATTGGTACAGGAGACAGAAAGATTTGCTTGAAGCCCTGCAATATCTTCCCTCTCTTTCCTAAAGCTTTTGTAGAGGTCTGCAGCAGCAGAACCAAAAAGGTGTTTCTTATCGGGTGGGGGTGGGGGGGTCTAGGAGATTAGCTCCGACATCCTCAGGTAAGGATTAAAGTTTTAACCAAGAGAAAGTACAAAGCCAGCAGCTGTTGCTCTGGTCGTAGCATCAGCTACATCATAACTGCACTTAGAGAATCTACCATCTTGAGATGCAGAATATAGTGGAGACGAGGCAGATGACTTATTCTCTGACTAACAAATCTAAAGGGTCCTTGTTCAAGTCCCCCAGACTGGACAAAAGAAATCCGGTCGTGAGTTTGATAATTTATGCCAGAAAAAGATATGGTGGCAAAAGTATATACTTTTGTGCTGCCATATCTATCAATAGCTGTGCTGTTTTTTGTCAAATGGCAAAATACTGGAAAAGGGAAACAACGTTTTAGGTTTTCAGCAAGAAATTACAACAGGATCAGAGGACAGGTTCTTATATAAAAAATTATGGGAGTCTGGAACTTTGTAAAATCTATCAGCTTTTTTGGGGGGGGGGCACAGGACTTGGACTCAATACTGAGACAGACAGTAGAAAATGTGTCTAATACAGCCTCTAAGATGGGGGGGGGGGTGATAGGTTTTGGGAACCACCATTTCCAAGATGTCATCGCTCTTCTACATGTCTGATACTTGCATACCTTCCCACTGAAAATGTTGTATCATTTTGAAAACATTATCTCCAAAGAAAAGTTCTTTCAATGTAAAATCAGGGGATATGGTGCCTTCCTCTTCACATGCATATCCCACAGGAGAATGAATTTATGAACACTAACCAAAAGACTTCACATAGGATTCATAGTCTTAATCCTCTGAAGATGAAGTCCTGTGAGTCTTAAGAGATGAAGAAGAACGACCAGCAAAGAAAACCTGAGGGGGCTTAACAGACATAATATCTTTGAAAAATCCCTTGAGAAAAATCATTCCATTCCTTTTGAGGATCCTGAGACATCTTCTGTTTCTTTTTAATAAGGATGTCTGCTTACACATTGGCTCTGAACCATGACATACCTCTATGAAACACACAAGAATCTTAGGTATGCCCTTGGGGCCCTCCCCCTTCTCACCAGAAGGAGACATCTCATCAGTCAGTAAGGACGAGTGGAAAGGCTGCACTGTATCACCCTCTAACGGGGTCACAATAGAGGGAGCAGCTAAAGAACTCTGGCAGTTTGAAAACTCATCAACAGACACAGTAGAGACATCTAGGTCTAACTTGACAGCTGTAGCTCCAGGCTTATGTTTCTTAGCTTCTTTTTCAGCAAAGTAAGGATGCCTGATCCTGAGGTCTCGGAAGCCATCTCACCTTGTGTGATCTCCTTGAGACTCTAGTTCTATAGGTACATTTTTAAAGATGATAATCTGCTACAAAGGGCCTTAGGGATGAATGACTGACAAATAGAACAGTATTTGTAATTATGGCTAGTTCCAAGACAAAAAAGACAGAGATAGTCATGCACACTGAAACAGGCTGTAACTCAACAATATGGAACTGTGTTGAAGTTACTTGTGAACTTTTGTTTAGCCAGAAGACTTCATTTTGGAAAGACTCTTTGGATAATAAGCCTTGCTGTTTTCTATGACCAGTGTCTCTGCTTCCTTTAACATTCTACAGATGTCAGTCTGTGTGACTGGTTAGAGAAGCTACCTCCTGCTTGTTTATACACCACATGAGACTGCAGCATTGTCTGGGACTATTCTTGGCTCCCCCTGCCACCCAAACATGCCTGAACTCCAAAAGGACAAAAATCAAGGTCAGCATCATTTCTACTGGTAGGAAGACCATTGCTCTCTTTGTTGTACTTAACACTGTTTCCAAGAAAGTTTTAATTTCTCTTACAATGCATGCATTTGCTCATATATGTATCTCTGTTTATTTTTTACAGGCTGAAACAGGTCAATATGGAACAGTGTCCCAATCCTAGTTAAACAAATAAGTAAAATAAAAAAAATGCTGTCAGGAGATAGGCTTGACTTGACTTCTAGTAGCTGACAAATATCAGCCCATCCTAGGAAACGGTCTAAATAAGGCATTTATCTAGGTATGAATAAAATCATATCCCCTGAAGTTTGAGATGAGCAAATACCCTAAGCATTTGCAGAATTTCCTCCTGGATATAGTCTAGAGACCAAAGAGCAAAGATTTGCAATGGAAGTGCTGGAATCCCCCCTGGAGCTTTAGAATCTTTCTATGGCCTTTTAAACTGGAAATGTGAAGGAAAACATCCCTCATGTCCAAGGAAACCACTGTGATTTCTAACAGTAATTAGGGCAGCAGGGATTACAGGATAAATCTCTTGAAAGTCTTTGTTTTAAAATTTTTAACATAGTGAAGTCCAACATGAGCCACCACAGGTTAACTTTTCTTCTAACTAGGTATAACCTAGAACAGAACCTGGTTCGTTCCTCTTCTGGTGGAACAATTTATACAGATGCTGATGTGAGCGTTTTTTTTCTTGAACTGAACCTGTGCTTCTACTTGACAGACACGGGACAAGGGTCATCTTAGTGAAACGCAAGAAGTTTCTAAACTGTATTTTACAGCCTGACACAATTACCTCCCACTACCAGGTGTCTGTAATCAGATCAAAGCACTGACTGGTGCAGAAAGTTATTTATCCTCCTACTCAGTTGAGATGGAGGTGAAAGAAGGTAGGATAAGGGGTGGATAAGTAAGGCACTCAGTAATGAGTGATACTGTTTTAAAAGGGTGTAGCAAAACTCTTCCTATGTCTGTCTTGTTGCCTCCTCTGGTCTCTTTCAAGAACATTATTCTGTTTTAAACTGCTCGTTCTTAGTTTGTTTTATTTTATGTATTTATTTATTGTCATTTGTTAACTGGGTTGATCCAACTGAGCCAAAGGCCAGTTTTCAGCGGAGACCCGAGGAGAAAAGCTCCAATTACAAACATTCAAGACAGAATTTACATCATAAATGGCATATAACAATAATTTATACAACAAAATGAAGTTAACTAAATTAACAGTTTTGTACAAGTTTGTGTGTGTGTGTGAATATATATATATATATATATATATATATATATATATATACACACACACACACACATATATATATATATATATATATATATATATATATACACACACACATATATATTATGTGCATGTATATATATATATATATATATATATATATATATATATATATATGGATCTACTTCATTTGCCCTAACTTCCAACTGCCTGACACCAATTTGCCCGATCCCATTTGACCGAAATTTCATTTGACCGACAAGTATTATTGGCAAGTAAATGGGATATGCCCCCTTCCCCACTGTAGTGCAACCCTGGAGTTAGAATATATATAGTTGGGGGCACAACCCCCCACAATGGGGGGTGTTGGGGGCGAAGCCCCCCACTTACCTTTATTTTACTAAGCAATATTAAAGCAAAACTAAAGAATATAATATGAAATTAAGTGGGGGGCTTCACCCCCCATTGTGGGGTGCTGTGCCCCCCCACACCCCCTAATTCTAGGAAAGAAAGATGAAGGTTAGAAAGTTTAGTTATTAGTTTAGAGTGGGAGACAATATCAAAAGCCTTAGAGAGATCAAAGAATAGACAGGAAAGAAGTAGGTAGTTATCATGGGCTTCTGCTACTGTTTGGACGAATGAGAGTAGAGCGGTAAATGTGCTATGGTGGGAGAGATTATTATCAAGCAAGTGTTTAAGTAGCTGACAGTAAACACATTTTTCTAGTATTTTGGAAAGTGGGGATAGTATAGCAATGGGACGATAGTTTGAGGGGGTCAATGGAGTTATCTCACTTGTGAAGAGGGATTGTGTAAAAGGATTTACATATTTCGGAGACAAGAACCTCAGTAACAGAACAATTAACAAGGATAGAGACTGGGTAGGCAATAGAACTGGCAGCAATTTTAAGGAAGTGGAGAGGTAAACTGTCAACAGAGTGAGAGCAGGGTTTGAGTTTATTCAAATGGGATTTGATAAAGGCAGTGGAACAGGTTTATAAGGAGAAGGTATTAGAGGAAGAAGGACTAGGAGGTAAAGGCAGAGAAGAGGCAATGGGACTATGTTGAGTTAGTCTTTGAATTGTTTCTCCGAAGTGATTGTTTAATAGAGTAGCAGTCTCTGGGGCAGTATTGAGAGGGAAGGGGCTGGGGGGTAGGAGGGATACTAGGGTAGAGGATTTTATTAATGGTGGACCACAATTTCTTAGGGTTAGTATGTGGGCTGCAATGGTTGGAAGCAAAGAATGATTTTTTATCTTTGATAATTAGTTTTTTACACACGTTTCCAAGTTCTTTGTAATGCTGGAGTAGGGGAGGAGTTTTACTTTTGATCCAAGTTTTCCAAGCAGCATCCCTCTAATGCATAATACAGAGTGTTTGCTTAGTGAGCCGAGGGCACATTTGATTTTACCCTGATTTTTCTGGATGGAGTTCTGGTGTTCAGTATGTCAAGAAATATCTTATGGAAAGCATCATTACGGGGGAGATTATAAAGGAAGGTCCAGTTGATGGGGGAATAGTCACTCAAAGTTGGGAAATATGCCAGGGTTATGACAGACACAAGGGTCAGAAGTAAGGAGCCAGTCTATAATAGATCCAGAAGTAGAGTTTTTGTTGGCTCTGGTAGGGGAAGATATGAGTTGAAGGAAGCCATACAGATTGAGGCCATGAGTATGGGAAGAGGAGGAAAGTGAAGCCCAATCAATGTTAACATCACCAAAAATATAATGGTTTTGTAGGGACAGTTTGAGTGAACCAGGAGAGAAAGTTTAAAAGAATAGGGATGTTGTCACCTGGGAAGATACAGATGGACATGATGGCAATTTTTTATGGGGGTAAAGTTGGCAGTTTGCAATGAGGATTTCTGCAGGAGCAAAGTTGGGTAAGGAGGTTGAGAGTGGAGTGATAACTTGGTCAGAGTAGAGGATGGCAACACCCCCACCTCTCTTATTTGCTCTGTCTACACGATAGATGTTGTAGCCTGGGGTAAGATTTTTGAGTTTGA
Source organism: Protopterus annectens (assembly GCF_019279795.1). Lineage (NCBI taxonomy): Eukaryota > Metazoa > Chordata > Ceratodontiformes > Protopteridae > Protopterus > Protopterus annectens. Next base: position 1,597,441,107 of record NC_056737.1, on the reverse strand, counting down.
GATGTGAGGCTTTAACCAGATTTCTGATAGGGTTAAGATATGAGGGGAGTTAAGGTGGATCCAAGAGTGCAGTTCTCTAGTTTTGTTTACAATGCTTTGGATACCCAGTGAGAAAATAGTTAGGGATTTAGGTGGGGGAGTATGGAATTGGGGTAAAGACTGGGGGGGTGAGGTAGAAGGAGAATGTTTGTAAGAAGTAGAGGTGGTTGGTCCTGGATTGGGATGGATATCTCCACCCAAGAGAAGAGTATCAAAGAAAGAAAGAAAAAGCAAAAAGGAGAGTAGGTCTACAGTACAGGGAGTTCTAGGTTTTATACAAGTGGAAGGAGATTCTTTCAAATGACTGCAGATGAGTTAGAATCATTTAGATAGTCTTTCAGTCCTTTGTGTTTTTTTGTTCTTTTTTTAAATTTCACTTGTCCAAAAGGGAATCAAGGATTTGGTCCATGAGGTCTTCAAGCAAAAGCTGGACCCTTACATCAGATTTGCCACCTTACAACTGTACCTAAGGCAACTGCCCCAACATAAGCATCCATGGCATCACTGCTGCATTTTACCACATTTGTCTACTTTAAGTGATGTCAGTATAAGTATGCACAGTCTTACTCTTAAGAAAACATCACCTCAATTTATTTTGATATATAGTATAGATTGTGTAAAACTTAACAGTAAATGTCTTACTGATCAATGCTGCAGTATTCTTAAGATATGGGTTTTTGTCTACTAACTTCCAGAAGGGGTACCAAAGCTTTACCTTCCTGAGGTCCAACACGTGACCTCAGCTTGTATGTGTCGGGGCATATAGGCAGACATACGCATAAGTAACTCAGGCCATCTCAAAGCCAGTGGCCTGAAGACTACTGAGAGAGAACACTGGTCAGCTAAGAGGGACATAGCTCAAACACGTAAGTAAACTCCCCCAACAGCAGGATACAGGTGACAGCTTACAAATGAAGAAATAATGTTATAGCAGAGGAAGAGAAGAGGGGAAGGAGGGAAGAAAGGAATACTGCAGCAGTGATCAGTAGAGTATCTACTGCTATGGCAAGTTCTTAAACAACTGTACAATGTCTTGACTGAAATCTCTGCTACAGTACACTTAATATACGAGTGATTATGAGAACTAAAGGAGGAGGAGAAGAGTATGTCTGGCTCATGGGAAGATGAGCTGTCTAGGGGCCCAAACTGGATGCACTTAGCGAAAGCAGTCCTGGATCTAAAAAAAAGTTTGTACTTACCATAATGTTTCATCTGTGTTGTCTATTTTCATTCCTCCTCAACTGTTGGGTTCGGATCAGATTCCTAGATCTGACTTGGCTGTTAAAGTTTGTGGACACCAAAAACTCTCACGCTCCTCCCTTACCTATAATGCACCAACCCCTAACATCCCCCTGATCTTGTTTGCTGTCTCACATAAAGTAAAAAGAATCACTACAACTTTCCTGACAGAAAGATCATATCTGGAGCTCAATATTAAGGGCAGTGGTGTCCTTATAGTCTCTCATTCTAAGTTCAAAAAGAAAAAGGTGTTGAGCGGTTGGTGGGTAAGAAGTTGAGGAAGAATGAAAATAGACAACAAAGATGGAATACTATGATAAGTACATAATTTTTTTATATGATGAAGTCAATTTTCATTCTATCCTCAACTGCTGGGACAGAGTCACCAGCTAACTAAAGTCCCAGGTGGACTCTAAGGAAGGATATTCCTCAGCACAGTTGATCCAAAAGCTGCTCTTCTCCAAGAGACCAGATCCAGTTTGTAATGAGTGACAAAGTTATGAGGACTGGACCAAGTTGCAGCTGCACATGTCGTCCATGGAAGTTCTAGAGAGAAATACTGAAGTACCACCCATAGACCTAACTGAATGGGCTTTTAGAGGTCTTTGTAAGGGTACACCAAATCTGTTGTAGCTGAATGATATACAATCCATCAGCCATCTAGCTAAAGTTACCTGTGCAACTGATTTGCCCAATTTAGAATCTTCAAAGAATACAAATAATTGGTCTGTCTTTTGAATTTCTTTTGTCCTATGTAATTAAAAACATACATCCATTAAATGCAACATATATTCATCTTTGTAAATTTAGGAAAAAAAAAGACTGGCAAATTAATGGATTGATTTGACAGTGGATTCTGACACCACCTTAAGAAGGAAGGATGCACTGGTAAGTAATTTGAGTCTATCCTTTTGAAAGATCAAGCAGGGAGGTTTAGATGACAATGCTTAAAGTCCTGCAAGTCTTCTAGCAGAGGTAATTCCCACTAGAAAGATAGTTTTCTAGGTCTGGAATTTAAGATCACATTTTGCTGCCGGTTTGAAGAGGGAATAAATCAAGGCTTGCAGTACCAAGTTCAAATCCCATGGTGAAGTAGGGTCTTTATATGAGGTTCTTAGGGGGGTCTATATCAGCATCTCGAACAACTGAATCCGATACTGTCACCTCGAGAATGCCGAAAGTGCAGAACATCGAATGGGTAAACAGAAATCTCTGTAAGGGGAGACTTCCATTTAGTTCAATGTCGTGCAATCTCGGAGTTGGTATATTTAAGTAGCAGGGGGGTGTGGTGGGTGCAGGGGGGCTTGCCCCCCTGCCTACACCTTTTAGGTTTTTTTTTTTGTTTTGCTTTTTTCTATCGGCATTCGAAAATTTAATGGGTCGATCATTTCAGTTCGACATTTAGTGATTCGACCTATTCAATTTTTGAAATGCGGATATACACCCGGTTCTCAGCAGTAATGTGGCTCTCAAAAATGTTTTACAAACCTTAGGTGACGTCACAGAAAAATTCTCAAATCCAATATGAAAATTAGAGATTGCTGCTAAATGAACCTTAATCATGGAGGCTACAGCTCCCTCATTAAAAGCTGTTGCCAAAACTTAAAGTCCACATTGTACAGGAGCTGAGAAAGGGTCAATGTGTTTTTGTTGTGCCCAGGAAACAAATCTTTTCCATTTACTTCTGTAAAGTTACAAGATAAAAGTATACGACAGACAGGAGAAGACAGCATCAGTTGTCTGGCTATTAACGGAATTGGGGAAAACATGCTGTTAGTTTGAGGTTGGAGATATCCAGGGAAATCATGCCTGTTGGGTGCAATAAGAGGTCTGGAATTGGATCCAGAATCAAGGTGGGTAAAGGAGATGAAGCCAAAGAAAGGGGAACCAAATCTGTCAAGAAGAGTAAAGGTGCAGTGAGGATGACTTTGCCCTTCAATTGAGTAGCTCTCTGTAGGAATTTGGGAATTAGGGAAGTTGGGGGGGTAGCATAGAAGACCAGGGAGACCAACCATGGGGTAGGGCATCCCTCGGTGATTCCTCCAGTGGGAGGGATCAGGGCAAAGAAGCTGCTGCATTTGTTGTTTAGGGGAGATGCAAACAGAATGCAGCAAGGCTAGCCCCATTGATGGAAAATCATACCTGTCATGACCACTCGTGAGGTAGAAAGATGGACCTGCTCAATTTGTCTGCTATCACACTGGACTTCCCCAGAATTTTCACTGCTATCAGAAAGTGGTTGGATGACATAGCCCATTGCTACACTCTGACTGCTTCTCAACACAAGAGGTAAGATCTGGTTCCTCCTTCCTTGTTGATGTACTAAATCACTAATATATTATCTGAATCGCAACTGACCCTGAAGGGTGGGCATCTTGGAAGGTCTGCAATGCTAACTGTACTGCTCTCATCTCTAGAACACTGATATGCAAACTGGCTTCTTTGGGGGACCAACTGCCTTGGTCTGTTTATCCCAGAAATCCCCCCCCCAATCTGGAAAGTGTTTGTGGTAACTATGGCCTTGGGTTAAGGGAGAATAAAAGGATGACCGTGTAAAACCTGATCTGACAGAATCCACCTCCAAAAGTATTTTTTGCATACCTGAGCGACCTTTATTTGTGCTGACGTGCTGGTAAAGAATCGACCACTGTGTCATATGAAACCTTGCTAGTGGGACCATGATGATGGCAGCTGACACTGACCCCAGGGCTTGAAGAATTAAGTGGGCTGAAATATTGATATTGGGAATTATTTTCCTGACCTGCAATCAATGGTCTGCACTCCAGAGAGAGGAACAGAAGCTGTCACTTATATCATGTTGAAGACTTCTCCTATGAATTCCAAGGTTCGAGTTGATTGCAACTGAGACCTTGTAATTTATGGTTATCCTCAGATGAGAACAAGTCTGGACCACCTGATCTCTTCCTCTTAATAGTAGATTCCTGGTTGAGGTGATAACGAGCCAGTCATCTAGATATTCCTCCTACGGTCTCAAGTAAGCCGCTACTACTGCCATGCATTTGGTGAACACCCAAGAGGCTGTGGTGAGACCAAAGGGCACTACTCTGAACTGAAAGTGACCGGCTCCCAGCCAGAAGCATAAATACCTTATGGATTGTCTGTTCACTTTTATGTGATAGATCCTGAAGATCTATCAAGCACATCCAGTTGTCCCCTGCCCAAACCATCGAAACTTTGTACATTGAACAGACTTGTTCAAGTCGCCGAAATCCAAAATTTGCCCCCAGTCGCCTGTTTTCTTTGGCACTAAAAAGAATCTTGAGTAAGTTTCTGACTCTATCTGGTCTGGTGGGACCTCTTGGATGACTCTTTTTCCTAGCAGCTTTTGTATTTTTGTTGTTGCTTCTTTCCTCTGACTGGGTGGAACATCAGGAATTTTGCGTACAGTTGGAGGTGAAAGGGAAAAGAGAATTATATAGCCTCTGGATATAATCCTTTCCACCCAAGTATCTCTTGTTAAAACTAGCCAGGCTCTCTGGTGCAGGGACAGTCGACCACCATGGCCTCCAGAGCAGGACAATCGGGCCTTCCTTTAAGAAGCGCCAATAGGGTCTGTCAGAGAAAATCTCTGGACTCCTGGCTATGCAGGCCTTCTCTGCAACATTGGCATCGTCATCCATTAGAGTTCTCCCCTCTACCCCTAGAGGAACTATCTCCACGTTTGTCCTGAAGAGACCCCTGGGACTTTCTGAACCACATTTTCCAACCACCTCATTGATTCCTAGAAAAGGATCTTGAAGGGGACAAAAACATATCTGCATGCAGAGAGGGTCTTTCCCTCCTTCTCATACCTGGAGAGTGTGTCCTTCACTTTTGGGCCAAACAACGAACTGCCATCAAAGGTAGCACTGATGAACGAGGACTTGAAAGGCTCCACAAAATCACATCAGTGCATCCATTAATGCTTCCTAATGGATATGCCTGAACCTGCTGTCCTTGAGGTACTTTCAGCAGCATGCGAGATAAGCCTCATGAAAGAATTTGAAATGGATTAGAGGGTAGCCAACTGAAAGACCACAGAAGATTGAGCCTCAGCAGTAATGGTCCCCAAAAGGCAATATGAAAGTTCCTTGATTAAGTCCCTTTGTAGTCTGGTAAGATGTGGCAAACAGCTCAGTGACCTAAGGGCAAAGGTTGCTGATACATATACACGCCTGCCAAACCTGTCCATCACCCTAGACTCCCAGTTAGGGGATGATAGAGGAACTTTGTTCAGTAAGTTCCTTCTTGGAGGCCACTGCCCTGACCATAGCATCTATGGGTATCCCCTTACTTCAAAATTCCTTCCAGACTGGTGGAGCCAGAATCTGATCTGGCCTCTTAGGGATTGGATGAACTGAGTCAGGTTCCTTCCACACCTTCCTAGAGATCAAATCAATGAGCTCTTTGGCAGGCGGAGTAACCTAGGAAGTAGATGGGCCAGCTCCAAAGGTTTTCAAAACTACTGATTTCTCTGGTGAAAGGATGCTGGAGGACCAACCACCTCTCCGCTTCAGGATCTCCAGAATGTCTCCAAATGATGCGTCTTCCAAGGTGATCATGGGGATCCTTCTCTTTTATCGAAATCAGTATCCTCAGTGACTGACCTTTGTGTACAGTCCAAGTGCCTCCACTTGCACTTCCTCAGTGGGATGTTCTGTTGAAGTGTCAGAAGAGAATGTAAGACCCTGTTGAGTGGTCTGGAGGCCTTGAGCTGGTTGTCCCTGTGGCATAGAATGATGTGGGTCTAAGTTCAGAGACATCTGGGAACTAGTTTAGAGATCCGAACACCCTCTTCACTAATTCAAATGCAGATCACTGTGGAGAGAAGGAAGACATTGTCTCCAAGAAGGCAGGCTTCTGGATCACTGTCTCCCTCACTCCAAGAGTAACCCCCCCCCCCCCCGAGTTGGAAGTCAGAGCCTAGCTATCCAATGCCAAAGCCCTGAGGGGTGGAGATGGCTCTGAAAATCTCAGAGTTGCCTCCAACACCTCAGATCCAACAAGGCAGCTTCACCTCTGAGAGTCATCCGGATCCAAAAAAGTCAGAGCCAGTACACCCACAAAAGCCTTCAGATCTGAAGATAAAGGTAGCTTCGGATCAGAGCCGGATGGACCCAGAATGCTCAGATGCAGGGACCCAAACAACTGGTGGAATCGAAGAAGGAGCAGATAATGGTGGTGTAACAGACAGATGGACTCCCTGACCCAAGGAGAGCAGCAGACAGGAGAATACCCATCTGATTCTGCATCGAGAGAAATTTCTTCATAGTTCTGTCCACATCTTCCTTTGTTAGACTCCTGGAAGAACAAAATGAGACAAGGGACACTGACCTTAAACGACATCTCTCCAGGAAGGAAAAGGAAACCTGAGAAGGTACTGGATCCAATGTCAGAAAATATCTTGTTCCTGGCAGAATCTTTGGATTTGAAAGACTTGGATTCAAAAATTTTCTCATTGGCTCTGAAGCAGAGATGACTGATCAGATTTCAGATCTGTTCTTAATTTTTCTTCAGCGGCTCAGGAGGAGGAGTGGAAGAAGTAGATGACCTTGGAGACTTAGCCAACATCTCCTTAATTTTTGTTTTGGGAGAATGAGCCCCAGAGATCACCTCTCTGAATGAGGATGAAAGCAATCCTTTTAAGATCAATTCATTTTTTCTATCTGCTCTGACCCTAGGACTGACATTTTTGCAGATAGCACAATCCTCTTGTAGATGTTGAGGGCCTAAACAAAAGACACAATCTATGGGCATGAGATAAAAGTAATTTATGCCCACACCTTTGACATTTTTTGAAATCAGCAGGACCTTTGTCAGACATGATGACTTTAAAGAAAAACAAAGAGGGAAGAAAGTTTTTTTAATATATAAATGTAAGAAAATGAAAGGGGAAGGGAAATACCAACAATGGTAAGAAGAATTACACAGGCATGTGCACTATAAGAAGGTTATAGCGTGTAGGGGAAAATAATTACCAACAATGGTATAATAGAATTACACTAAGTGTAAAAGGTAAGGAAATGTATAACAAGGAAGATAAAACATGAAGAAAAAAGCACACATCTCTATTAACACTCAAGAGTTCAAAATTACCAAATCTTTTGTGAAAAGCAGCAAATGAGATCTGAGGTATGTTAAGGGGTTGGTGCATTATGGGTAAAGGAGGAGCTCAACAGTTTCTGCTGGTCACAAGCTTTAGTAACGGATGAATCAGATCTGATGATCAGATCCAAACCCAACAGTTGAGGATAGAATGAAAATTGACATCATCAGATGCATCAGTTTTTGTAGTGTTTGGTGAAGGTGTGCACAGTGAACCAAGTAGCAGATTCCAAGATGGAGCTGGCATCAACACCCTTGTGGAAGGCGCCAGAACAGGCTGCTGCCTGAGTAGAATGTGCTTTTGTGCAGGAAGGCAATGATTTACCATACTGTATGTAGCAGAAAGAGATAACCTTTGATATCCAAGATGCAAGAGTTTGCTTTGAGATTGGCTCACCCAGCAAGGAATCCATGAAGGAAACAAATAGTTGGTTATTTTTTTCTGATAGTTTTTGTTTTGTCCAAGTAGAACCTCAGCTGCCTGTGAATGTCTAAGAATAGAATTCTTTCCCCCCTATTCTGTGGATTGGGGAAAAAAGGTAGGGGGATGTGAACTACCTGACTAAGGGATAGCTCATTCACTACCTTAGGCATAAAATAACTATTGTCCCCAAGAGTCACAATGTCCATGTGAAAAATGAGAAAGGGTAGAATGGCCATAAGCACATGAAGTTCAGACATTCTGTGAGGAGAATTTAGAACCAACAGAAAAACAGTTTTCCAGGTGCAAACCTTTAGAGTGGCAGATGCTACTGGCTCGAATGCAAGTTTTTCCAGCACAAAGATTAGAAAGAGAAATGGGTTTTCTTGGTGATTTATGATGTAAGGATCCCTCCCTCAAGAAAAGTTTGACCTCTGTCCTGGACATGAGAGAAGGGTCAAGAGACAAGCTGGCCTCGATTGCAGACAGAAGGGCTTTAATGGAAGAGTAGGCCAATCCAGAATGCAATAGTTTGCAGACATATTGAAAGACAGTTGGAACCTCTGATAAGAGTGGATCCTATCTGTGTCTGTGGCACCAAACAGAAAATCTTTTCCAGTCAGCTGTGTACAATTTTTTGGCAGTATGTTTTCTGGCTTCCTGTAAAACCTGAACCACCTTTTCAGAGAAAAGGTGTCTTTTAGAGATCAGAACCCTATCATCAACAGAGTGAGATGAGAGAGGCTACATTTAGATGGAGAAGCAGATGTAGTTGTTGAGTGACCAGGTCTAGTTGCAACTGTATTTTGCAGCGGTTTCCCATGGGTAGGTGGACTTGGAGGGGAAACCAATGCCATCTTCACCAGAAAGGGGTCAGAAGTAGAAGTTTTGAAGCTTCATTTCGGGTTTTTCGAATGAGTTTTTGAGGCAGTGGAGGAGAGGCACAGAGGAACCTCCCAGTCCACTGGAATGAGAAAACATCTGTTCTCCAAGCTGAGAAAGGAAGGATTCTGCTGCAGAACTGAGGAAGTTGGTGGGTTTCTGGAGGAGCAAAAAGGTCTACTTGTGGTGTGCCCCACTTGTGCCTGATTGCTTTGAAGAACTGTCTGTCCAGGGCCCATTCATGAGGGTCCTCCAGGTGGCTGCATAAGGAATTTGCAAGCACATTCTCCTGTGAGGGAATTTATGTAGCTGTTAGGGTCATGTTCATTTGTATGGCTAGGTGCCATGCCTCCTGTGCTAACTTGCACAGTGGGAAAGGCCTTGTGTCCCCCTGTTTGCTTTAATATAACATAAATGTGGTTTTGTTGGTGTGTTTGGTTTCCATGGGTGGGACAAGATTGGCAGTAAAGAGCAATCGTTTCTTTCAAGCTGATGTGTTTCTTCAAGAGAGGAGAAGGCCATTTCCCCTGCACTCAGTGATATCCTGTTCATGGCCCCATGCCCTGTCTGAGAAATCTGTGGGAAGAACTTGGTTGGGTGGGGCTGGGGTGAAAGGGAGACCCAGGTTCTGTGTGACCTTCTTCTCCCATCACATCAGCTCCTTTTTGAGGCAAGGCAGGAGAAGGATAAGGGTATCCAGGGAGTTGGAATGTTGAGCCAATACAGATTTCAGGTATCACAGAATTTTTCTCTTGTGTAGTCTGGCCAGAGGAAGCACTGGGATAGTAGCTGCCATGAAACCCATGGCCCTTTGTGCGTCTAGTCAGCAACCCTGAAAAACTAGGTCCTGAGTGGGTATGAGATGGGATTTTTTTGAAGTTGATTGTGAATCTGAGGATTGTCAGGAGATGTACCATGTAATATGCCTGCTCAAGGAGGATGTCCATGGACAAAGCTTAGATCAGTAGCTCATCCAAATAAGGAAACATCTGAACTCATTATGTGCAGCAGAAAGTCACAACTGGAGCTAGACACTTTCTAAAAACTCTTGGTGATTTAGAAAGACCAAAGGGCAAACCAGTAAACTGAAAATGTGATGAACCATTGATGAATCTGAGGAGCTTCCTGCAAGATGGTCAAATGGGAATGTGAAGGTAGGAATCCTTTAGCTTTAGGGATACCAGAAATATGTGACTAAAAATGAAAGGCAGGAGGATGTGAAGAGTGAGCATTTTGAAAGCAGGGATTTTCAAGAAAGTGGTTAGGAGAGAGAGAGATCCAGAATGGGTCTCCATGGTTCTTCCTTCCTTGGTACCATAGAAACCTCTTCCTATGGTGCCCTAATCAATTAAGTCCTGACCAGGGTTGAGCAACAAAAGCTGGCAGAGTGGTGGAAGAGGCAAGCTTTTTACAGAGGGAATGCCTTCCCAAGACATGGCATAGCCATCTTTGATGATAGCCAGAACCCATCTGTCTGTAATTACCATTTCTCAAAAGGGAAAAGACAGAGAAAGTCTTTTGGATACGGAAGTAGAGGGACTGAGGAGAGAGGAGGGGTAGTCAAGAAGGCAGTCCCAGGTTTTTGCTCTCAAAGGGAGGCCTTCCCAAAGGAGATTCCCTACGTGGTTTGTCTGGAAATCTTTTTCTTGGTGGTGTTATTTTTTGTGCGTGGACCTAGGGTCCCTCTTAACAAAAAATTTAGACCTGGCTAGCTAGTTTCTATTGTACTAGGGACTGTAGAAAGTACAATTTGTCTTTAGTCTTTCATAGTCTTGTCTTGCTCTTGTAGAGTTTTCAAGAGACAGCCTGTGGACAAAACAAGAAATCTTTGTCTAAGAGCAAATCTAAGATTTTAGATTTGAAGTCATCAAGGATGGGTTGACTGTGCAGCCATGCATATCGTCTGATGACTGAGTCCATGCAAGGAGACCTGGAAGTGGTATCCATTACATCATAACTGCATTCAATGCTGTGACTGTTTTTTTGTGTAGCTTGAGACAGTAAGGTCTGCATTTGCTGCTTGGAATCTACTGACTGTGGGTCTGACATAACATTTTGCAAAGATTGTAGTACAGAGAGTAAGCATTTAGTCATTTGTGTCTGGTAGTTAATAGCTTTGATTGCTAGGGGGGAGAAGGTGTAGACCTCTTTTCCCCACCCATCCACAGCCCTACTATCCTTGTTTGTGGGAAGGGTATTTAGCACTGGGGAGCAGCTTAGATGGCTTATCTGAGGAAAGAGAGACTATAGCAGGGTCAGCCACAGGATTCGTAAACAGATATTTAAAGTAATCAAGTACTTTATAGAACCTGCCTTGTCTGTTGTGTGCTGGTGGTTATGAATCAGGTGCTGAAGATGTTGACTGGAAGGCATGCCTCTAGTACTGGAGTGACTGGAGAAGGAGCTGGTGTTCCCATTTCCAGAGGGCTATAGTATCTCTTTTGTACATCAGAGATTCACTTTGATTGCCATTCAAAGTGACTCATCATGTTCTGAACAGTTTCTTCAAATGAGGGCTCTTCAATGGGAGAGCCTAGAGAAAAGGAACCCCCCCCCCCATCCACACAGAGCTGTTCTACAGAATGCATTTGTGTGGAATAATCCAGGGAATGATCAGAATCTGCATCTTGTTCCTTCTCAAAAAAAGAAGAATCTAAGGTATGTAATTGTGATATGGCTTGTGGCAGCTGGGTCACAAAAGGAAGAGGCTTCAGGGTGATAACTGTAAATAAGCCCTGGGAGAAATCAATCCATTATTTTTCCATAGAAGCTGTAGGGGAGATCACATGCCTAGTTTTCTGCTTTTTTTCTTTTTAGGCGTAATGTCCACCTGAATGAGTCTCGGAGGTCTGGAACCTCTGTGTACATCAATCACAGTATCTGTAACCTTTTCCCACCCTAGGATTTGAGGAATTCCACATTTCTTTCCAAAATAAGGTGTGGTTCATCTGAGGTATATGCAGCCTGCAAGGCATCAGGAGCCAAACCAGCCTTCAAAGGGGTCTTGCTAGCAGGCAAATGAAAGGATATTCGACATACCATCGATTCTGCAACCTCAATGGGTATATCTCACTCGGAAATTTTAGACTGTGAATCTTCATGGGGTCTTCTAGAGTTTCTTCTTTGGCAGAAGGGCAACATCGGATGCTGAGGATCCCACCATCTTAGCTTGGACTAGGTGTTTTAGACTCTGTGTTTCAAAGAATGTCTTAAGACAAAAAAGACTTGATTTAAGAGTTTTTGGACTAAACGACTGACAGATAGAACCAGCTTTGTAGTCATGTTGTGGACCTAAACTAAGACACTTTGTGTGAAAATCTTTGACTAGAATCTTTCTACCGCACTCAAACTTTTACTCCTCCCAGCTAACATCTAACACAAATTTTTAATGCAGTTCAAATTACAAAAAAAAAGGATGATTTTCCAATGTGGCACTTAGCTGAGAAGCAATCAAGAGAAGCAATGGCACCAACGACCTAACAGAGATCAGTTCCATGGATGCAGGACCTGCATTCGGGTCAGAGATGAGACAGTCTGGGGTACTCGTGTATGTCTGCCTATATATCCTGAGGCATACGAGCTGAGGTCAAGCATCGGACATGCGCCTTCAAAAAGGTAAAGTTTTGGTGCATCAATTGGACGTCAGCAGACAAAAACTCATATGTTAAGAATAGTGCAACATTGATTTCAGTCAGGATATCTCCCTGACACTTTACAATATGTGGCATTTGACAATTGTAATGATACCTATAGTAGCACAACTATATAACTTCTTTCTAAACTGATCTACTAATCTATTTTCTTGTCATCTGGAAGGATCTTATTAGCTGGCAACAGTTTAACCTTCTCATGACATCAAGGGACATAGCAAATGAATCTGCAGTGATTTTTTTTTAGGAGTATTAAACCCTTTCTTCTACACAATAAAACTGGTTGGGCTTCTTTGAGACTGTTAGTGTTGTTCAAAAGAAGCGCACACAAATAAATACTTTTTCAAAGGCTTGTAACACTGGGGAAATGGTGGTAGGTTTAAGCTAGTCAACACCAAGCATCCTGGGTACATTCTGGGAAGTTGCACATTTTCTTTGATACCCACCCAGCATATTCTCACTTGAGATTTAAAAGTTTCAGCAAGAGAAATAAACTCCTGTTTCAACTCTGATAAGTTGACTTCCACAAAGATACCATAGCTTAGAGAACACATCCTCTCCCACATTCACTTCAGATAAAAGATATGGTGACAGAGCTCTTTTTCTCTTAGTTGGGCTAGAACACCTGAAGAGTGGTAGGTTCAGTAGGTAATGGTATTTGGGCATACACCTTTTTCCTGATGGCTACATAGCTTTAAGAAAACATCTTGCATTCACAGTTGTCTAGGACAGTCATCTAGGAGCTGGTGTCCCAGGGCCAGACAAGCATTCCATGAAAGTTAAGCTCTTTAAATTTGAGGACATAAAACTTCTGCTAAAACTCAATATTAATCACTGTATACCCTGCAACCAAGACTTGCTGATTCATACCTCTCAACCTCTTAGAGCAAGAAATCTTGACAAAACCAAATAAAAAAATGACGTGGTGGGGGGAAAAGTCACCAAAATACAGCCATATTTTAATTTGTGCTTTTATAAACTTAGCAAGTTGCTAGAATCACATGTTTTGCATTACCACACATTTTCGGAAAGATATAAAGTCTGAAACTCAAATGATTGCCACCATAATGACTTCAGTCCTCAATGATTTGCCATAAAACCACATATTTTATGAGGAATAGACTAAAAATATGAGGCAAAAATCTGAAAAACTGAAAGGTATGCTTGCTGTACAAAAACCGAAGGGCAAAGCTGGTGGGAAAGAACTTTATCCTCAGGCCCGTCCCACATGCTGGTCAACAGCATACAAATGTGGAACAGCATCCAGCTGTTACACAGATATAATTTCTGGTAAGGCATGGCATGTCATCACAAGCACTACACTGCTTTTGACCCCCAAAGAGCTTACAATCATGGCACCATACTCAGTAGATGTTCAAGCTGGGGGCTTATCAGATGGGGCCTCCTTGAAGATAGAACCCTTAAGACCTCTGTGAGACTGATGGGGTCTTTACAGGCAAATGCCCTGTCTGCATCTTTTCAAACTAGCCTCCATGTTTTGTCCATTTTATGGTAGTACTTTAAGCTTTCTGTGCCTCAACTGTGGAAGATATCTCTGCTTAAGACCCATAATAATTACTGTCCCTTTCCTTATTTGGTTCTTCAAAAGGAAAGAAAAAAACAAAGCTTTAGATTCCTGACCCTGCTCTCAAGAGTCTTCTTGAAATATGAGTGGTCTCTGTAGGTGTATCTAGTGCGACCACCCCGTGACACAAAAAGCACCGAAGGTGGAACGCCTTCAGAGAAAATCTGAAATTTTACCATTCTTGGAAAACTCCAAGCACACATTCAAAAGAAGCAGCAATGTTATAAAAATAACACAAAGCAGAAACTCACAACACACGGTGTAATCACAGAGTAAAAGAAAAAAAATCCCCCGATGGGTACTTAATTGACTGAATGAGATTGGTGGACTGATCAATCCTTTTTGTTGTAGTCGTACTAAATAAAGACAATGCTGGCATGCTGGCTTCTTTACTTTTTCAACATAGTGTCCTACCAATGCCTTCAGCATAGGGAGGAGACCTGGAGATGTCAAATGCTTTGGATGTTAGGCCAGATGAACAGATGTTCATTATCTAATTGCTACCTTTCATGAGCAATACTGCAGGTCTCACCCCATGATGACCATTTCCTACTACTACTATACAATCTTGCTTCATAAACACGCTAAATCAAATTTGTCATTCAACTCATGTGGATTCAATATAGTGTACCTCAAAATTAGTTGTGTTTAAAATTTTAGCAGTTTGCATTTTTCTTATCACATAAAATGTCATGTCCTGTCAACATGCCTTGCAATCATATCTGGAACATTTTTAGATGGTCGAATAGGGTTTACTAGAAATGGGAATTGTCAATGTAGTTAGTCTGTCCTCATTTCTTCAAAGCAGTTATACAGCTACTTTACTTACAGCATGAATGTAGAACAATGAGGTTAAGGAAATTTTACTTTACCGCTACTGCTATGCGGCATCAATTATTATATTTAGAGAAGAAAGCATTGTGTAGGCAGAGGGGGTCCGCCCCCATTCAGAAATACTGTTGCTTTGCATTATTTTGATAGTCTAAGTATTGACTGTTTGGGTATCAATTCAGTGGACTGTGTTTCAGTGAAAAGTTCATCAGTCATAGGTTATATACTCATATACATAAAAAATACATAAATATGATCAAGACTGTGCACTAAAGAACTAAACTTTTATTCCATTTCAGCCAACATTAAAAACAAGTAACCACTTTTCCCAGTTTCAGGACTTCTTCAAACAGCTCACATCGTCACATTAGAAAATTTATTGCAAAAATAACTGTAAACTGCTGTTCAGAAAAAGCACAGCAACTTGAACAAAGGGGAGGGCGTGTCTATCAGACCACTGCTCCAATCATTCAAAACCTGAAGAAAATCCATCTGGGGTTGCATCCTCATTATGCAAAACTTCTGCATGCTAACCTAAAATGATTCTAACACCATCACTGTTTTACACACACACACACACACACACACACACTTATTCCCTACACGTGAAAGCGCAAAAATGTGAACTTTCACTTGAAAAGGGTTAAATAGCATATTTTTCAAGACAGAGTAACAGCTGGAGAGAGCCTCCCATCTATTTTATAGCTCAGCTATACTGCATTTATTTTCTTTGCTGAATCTTCTATGCATTTGCAAATGTACACTGGTTGCTTACTGTCTGTCAAATTTCCACTCTTGCCTCTGTGCCTGGTAGCTTCTCAGTCATTACCCCTTCACCTTTACCTAAATTTTGTTTTTCAAAGTTCCTGCTACTCTCTCTCTTTTTTTTTTTTTTTTTTTTAACTCTGATTAAACCAAACAAGGTCTGCAACCCATTTCCTATATTTGTCTGCCTTCCTTCTTAAAGTCTTGTGGAACTATTAAAGAATCTCATTTATCACTAAGTCTACATCGTTTATTATCTACTCCTCATATTAGAGAAGTACTGTACCTTGCCTCATAGCGCCTTTTAATGCAGCATTTTGTCACCTTAATCTCAGACTCTGGCAGTTGGTGCAGAGGCTTAAGAATGTGTGCTACAGTTCCTGTGGTATGGGCATAGGGGATTAAAACTTTGAGCTGTAATCCCTATAGTACAAGGCTTGATTCCCTCGGCCCTCATTTACCTACTGTGTGACCTTGAGCAAGTCACCTAATGCTTGGAAACAATTGAGAATTTGGGCTGGGGAGGGCTTCTCAATGGTCACCTGGACTCCAAGCCTAACAAAATACCTATGAATGTTTAATTATGCTAAACCAGCTAGTTTGATGAGCAAAGAAAAATAAAATAAAATAAAATGACTACTGGGCCAGAGAAATGTATCTAAAAAAAAAATAAAAGAAGAGGAACACCATGGGAAGCAGAGACACTAGTATCGCATTGATGTTTTACACAAACGAAAATATATTTAGTAGACTAGTGAGTGTCAGCTTTCTAGTACAAAATCTATACTACAAGGCGAGTCTGGTAGTGGTGAGAATTTCTAGGAGTGTACAGGATGACCATGAAAGGTGAAAGTGTAGCAAAATTAAGGGGACAACAACCATTGTTCCACAAAAATTGGAAGTATAAAGAGAAAAATTGCTTAATCTCAAGTCCTGTAACATATGTTATCTTTCTGTCTTATTTGATCTCAAACTATTATAGTGGTACTTAAACTGGCTTCATGATTTTCCATACATATCTGCTATGGGCTAGTGAGAAAGAAAAAGATACAACAGAATCAGCAGCA
The DNA here is from genome assembly GCF_019279795.1 of Protopterus annectens. Classification (NCBI taxonomy): domain Eukaryota; kingdom Metazoa; phylum Chordata; order Ceratodontiformes; family Protopteridae; genus Protopterus; species Protopterus annectens. The sequence goes on along the minus strand of NC_056737.1, from coordinate 1,597,424,523 downwards.
AAACACTTATGACCTCTATCATAGTGGGAAAAAAAAAAACATTTTCACATAAAACTGACAGATTAGTTGCACAAAATGAAATCAGAATGGTATGCTTGCTAACTGATAAGAAATATCCAATAAAGCCTCAATGAAGAGCAAGGTAAAGTATAACAGCTATGAAGATCTCACCAACAGACAGGAAACAAAACCAAATGATGCATTGAGATGGAGACTGCTCAAAAATGCAGAATTCCCATAGAATGAAAAACTGAAGTGGTGTGGACCAAGCACAATATAAATTATTTTACCACAACTATTAAAAGGATAAAGACCCAAAGAATGGGTTTGATGACTTTTCCCTTAAGACGTAATTTAACCTCTAAATTCCTTCCATACCTGGATCAGACGTATACAAAATAACACATAATTGTCTACCTTCAAGACTGATCATGGACAATGGGCCAGATTTCCAAGAGTTGCTCTCAGCGTAAATGCCTTACTTCAGTGTAAGGCCAACTTACAAAGCAAGCTTACAATGGAGTAAGTTACACTTACAGCAAGTCTTTTGCAATTGGGCCCCATTGTTCTACACTCATTAACCTACTCTGCTACATACTTTACCAAGTATCTTCATCCGATGCTCTAACCATCATTTTCACATTGATGCATAAAAAAGCTAAGCAGAAGAGATAGGAAGTCACTTATAACACTTCTGTAAATCAAATACAGTGTGCATATTACCTAGTTCATGTTGTAACTGCATCTCTTGAATGGCTTTACTTTTGATGTCAAACATCGGCTGAAACAAAAAAAGAAAAACTTAATTTAGTGCAGCTCAACAAAGAATTTCTATGACCAAATATTCAATTACTTCCACTGCACACTTCACTTGTTCATCATACTACTTATTTGGAAGCCTGTGGACAAAGCTGTACCTAGGACAACTGCTGCCCATGGACAATTCCCCAGTTGGTACTCCTGAAGGAAAAGAAAGCCTACCAGAGATACCTGGGGATCAAAAATGTCATTCAGTACTAGGCAAAGGGCTATTGTGTTTCTGTATAGTGGCACCCTACTATCTTCAGCAAGAAAATTTTCAAGTGCCTTACTACAGTTACTGGTAACTGCATGTATGCACACACAAGCATGCACTCTGTAGGCAGTCCTGGGGTCTTTTAAATCATTTAAACAGCTACAATGACAACTGTGGTTGCAGAAATGATTACCTGTACTTGAGTGATTACACAACCGATGTGCAGGCAATGATCTGCACCTCTTTCACAGTGTTGATCATGCCCCTGAACAGCCTGCTCCTAAGGTAGTTGGCTCAGTCACCCCACCCTAGCTATGGCTTTGCATGTGGATTAACTGCAGATTGAACAGGACAGTGGAGTAATGGTTAATGTTCAGGGTTTAATACTGACTTTTTCTAAATGTCTGTCTGGAATATGTATGTTGTCCATGTCTTCTGGGTTCTCTTGTACTCCAGTTGTTTCCACTTCCCAAATACAATCCAGTTAATGGGCTACCTAAATTTTCCAAGAAGACTGCATTTGCTGAAAGTGTGGCTAATAACAGCAGATACCAGCTCATTAAGTCAGTTAACAACAGAATAAATAAACTACAAAATTATACGTGTGGTTATGCACAGTAAACACCCAAAGACCAACTACCTGATACTACCTCATCTCATACCTAGGGAATTAAGATATAATATTGTCATATCCTGGGCATTATTGGCTATGCTTGTAAAGGCTCTTGTGCCATTAGCCTAGTAATTGCTTATGAATTTATAATCAAGGACATCTCAAGAGATTAACCAAGCAATACTCTCATCTCCAGCTCTCTTTGTATACCATTTTAGCACCGTTTAAGTGCTGAAGCAGCCTTAGCTATATAAGTTAGATTTTGTCAGAAGTTATCAGGGATTTGATTTGTCATTATTAGACATGTTACATCAACATTGCATATCAGCTGATTTATTTGAGTTCTTTATTGTACAACAGCCACAGTTGGGTATATTATTTGGAATACCTAAGATACATAAGGATGTTGCCCACCCTCCGTTTAGGCCCATTGTTTCGGCACCTTTTAATAAGATGGTTAAAATACATATGTATCTTTACAATATTTTAAATCCAGTTGTTCAAGCAAGTACATTTTATTTAAAAGACTCCTGTGTCTTTTTAGATGAACTCAACAATTATAGATTTTTTGGTGATGAGACTTTTTTATGTAACATAGATATTTGTTCTCTTTATATACATCAATAAAACAGGAAGAAGGGTTGGAGTTTGTAAGGCTGTATTTAAACAAATTTGGTGGACAATTAAGACAGGGCATCTCTATCATTTGTCAGTTGTTAGAGTTAGTACTGAGTAATTTTTTTTATGTCTGAAGATAGTATTTTTCAACAGAAAGGAGGGGTGGCGACGGAGACTCTTGTAGCCCCAGTGTTTGCTAACCTAGTTATGTGTTGGTGGGAACAGGAATATTTATGTAGATTGCCTTGCTTTAAATTTGTCAGATTTTATGATTTTATAAGAGATATATAGATGATTTATTTTTATTTGGGCAGGCAATAGTGATATGTACCATGAATTCCCTACCCAGATCAATAACTGTGTTCCTTGGTTGAAATTTACTGAAAGTAATAGAGGGGTTAAAGTACATTTTTTGGATGTAGAATTCTGTATGGACATTTCTGGAGAGGAATTCCTTAGTAATATTTATAGGAAGGAAACTTTTACAAATAATTATTTGCATTTTGATACTTTTCACCCGGGATTCATGAAGTTGAACATGTTGAAAGGGAAAATCATTAGAATCAGCAGATTGACCAGTGAAGATGAAGCTTTTGTTAAGGAAGTCAATGAGCTTGAGTGGCTTTTTCAACACGGGGGTATCCTTTAGAGAATCTTGAGAGTTTCTAATAATGTCAATGAACACAGGTACACTAGATTTCTGCCAATTGTTAAAGCAGGTTTTTCCCCAAAACTATAGATCAAGTGTAAAGGGATGACAAAATGCAATGACGGAGTTGTTCCTTTCCTCTACCTTTGAGTGCAAATAGGTCACAGATAAAGGAAATTAATAACAACAATTGGAAGATTACAACTGGGAATCAAGAATTGGCATATGTTTTGGGTCGTAAGCCAAGATTTATTTATGAGAAGACAAAAAAGTTAAAACAGATTTTGGAGAGTTCTTCCAAAGTTCTTTACAATAGAGGGAATGTTAAAAACTTTGGGACGTTCCCTGTCAAAAATGTTCATATTGTAAATTTATGATGGGAGCCTGTAGTTTTTATTTCAAACATTTAGACTATGTGCTCACTGCAAGTAGTAGGTCTACTTGTCAAAGTGAGGGTTTGATACACCTGACTGTTTATTCAAATTGTGACCATTTTTATATAGATAAAACATCACAGAACTTAGTCAATACAGTAAAACAGCATATGTTGGCCAGATAGTACAAATGCGTTAGCTAGGCATGTACCACAGTGTAGAGATTTTAGGAAATTTTTGTCATTTGTTGTTGAGCAAGTTGATAGGAAGAAGTGTGTAGGGTCATTTAATGCTCATTTAGAATTTTTAGAGTTGAAATGGCAAATTTTTCAAGGGTGGATGTTGCCCCAGGCATTAACGATAAAATATCCATAAAAACGTATTTGAAATATAAAAATTTTTAATAAGTGAATAAAAGTATAAAATGTTCTTTTTAAGATGTTTTTATGTATTTTTATGTGTATTTGTGTGATTAAACATTTTGTATATATATATATATATATATATATATATATATATATATATATATATATATTTTGGGCATAGTCATAGAATGTTAGTATCTGGTTGAAGTGCTGTAAAAAATATGGTTCTTTACATTTTAGACTGGTTTAATCATAAGGTTAATTTAATGTAATCAGAGGTGATGTCTTCAGAGGTTTTGTATTTAAGACGGTCTGTTCATTCATTTATTCTGAAGAAGTTCTTAATAAAAGAACAAAAGTGCTAAATCTATTTTTTATGGAGTGCCTATTTTTGTGACTTACCATCTTTCTCAAGTGTAACTTGTCTTTGGCTACTTTTTGGGTTTGGAATTTAATTTCTAAAAGTGTTATATCCTGCACAGCATATAACAGCAGGCCAGTTCTAAAGTTTCACGGCACCTTCCATGTGGCCAAACCACCAGTCAGCTTGAGCTGAGCTGAGCTGACTAAAAAGACTGGTTTGGGTGCCAAACCCTTCAGAGTTTTCATGTCAACAAAAAGACAGAGGCTGAGCCCTGAAAAGACAATGCTAGGATAGAAAAAAAATAAACGTCCACACCCTGGAATAAATAACATACCAAAGAACAAGCGGGGTGGAGGGAGGGAGTGGCTACTGCAGCAGTGATCATTTGAACATCTACTGTTATGGTAAGTTTACTTACACAACAGTACTATGTCCATCATACTGATCACTGCTGCAGTGGCCTTAGCTATATGGGCAGATTACCTCTAGCTCACTAAAATTAGGAGGTGAAGAAAAAATCCAGAAGCCCATGGAGAATGCTCCTAGCTCTGCACACATTAACCTATCTAGACCTAAAGAAGAAATCAAGCTTATAGTACTTTGTAAAAGTATGTACAGAAGACCAATATGCAGCTCCTAGAATTCAACCTTTTCCAAAAACCCATAGACAAAGCCAAGGCCCTTGTAGAATGGGCCTTGACCCTTTCTGGAGTATTTTTGTTGTGCTGAGTGTAATAAAAGGTAATGACCTTAGTCAACCATTTGGAAATAGTAAGTTTCAACACAAATTGCCCTGTCTTACCTTCACAAGAAGTGAACGACTTATCCAAAGAGATGAAAGATTTAGTTCTGTCAAGATAGTACCAGAGTTGTCTGTGGACACCCAAGGTATGCAGCATTTTTTCTCCTCGTTTTTAGATTCAGAAAATAAAACTGTGAGATGGATAGTTTGGTTTAAAGCAAACTCGGACAACACTTTAGGCATAAAAAAAGAATTAGTTCACAAAGAAACCCTGTCTGTGGAAAATGAGATATGGTTGACTCACCAAAGTAGACTCAGTCAGAGCAATCAGTAAAACTGCTTTCCATGTTAAGAACCCAAGTCAGTCAGGTTAGCTAGTTCAAATGGAGCAAGTGACAGTCCATTAGAACATAAACCCCTACCTTTGAAATAACTTTCCCGAATAGGAAAATGTTGTTAAATAAACAGTATATAAAAAAAAAAAAAAAAAAAAAAAAAAAACAGAATTTTTTTCTACAACAGGGAATTACCTGTCCAGCAAAGGAACTGCACAAGCAGACAGTTGATCCTCAAAAATCTCAGACGATTGTACTCTTCAGTGGCTCAAGCTGTCTAATGGTTTTGGTCCATGGAAGGTGCCCTAAAGCTTTGGAAGCTGGCTGGCTGTTATATCCTATATAGGCTATAAACCATATAGCTAGGACTACTACATTAGTGATCAATATAATGAACATCAACCACTATAGCGACATAAATGTCTAGGGCCTGTCTGCTCTGAAGCATGGAGAATGAGGACAGCTTGTAGTGTCTCTGAAAAGTATTCAGTAAAGCCTGTGCATCTGCTGCATGAATATAATCCAAGTATACAGTCTTAAAAAAGCTTGAGAGATACCTACTACCCTGATTGACTGGACCCTCAACACTAAAGGCATATACATGTGTACTTTTAAACTGAAAAATGTAATACAGTTTGTCAACCACCTTGGCAATGTGATTTTCACAATCTCTGAAACCCAATTTAATTTTTGAAAACAAGATATGCACTATGAGAATCGTTTAATAGATTTAGTTATGCCCAAGTAACCTCTTAGCTGCTAGTAAACATCCAGACAATGCAATGAGTAGTTTGGAAAGAAAATGGACAGGTTAATGAATGGGTTATGATTAGTTTCCGTAACTACTTTGGGCAGGTGCAGCTCGTGCTATAGGACTGCAGCCCCCCCAGCTGTGAAAAGAAAAAAAAAACTAATTTGCGGGTCTCTGAACTTTCGCGCATGCATGCCTGGCATTCCTGGAACTCACAGGGAATCTGGACTGCTGCAACAGCAGTCTGGAGTAGGAAGAAGGCGTGTGTGTGTGTGTGTGTGTGTGTGTGTGTGTGTGTGTGTGTGTGTGTGTGTGTGTGTGTGTGTGTGTGTGTGTGTGTGTGTGTGTGTGTGTGTGTATATATATATATATATATATATATATATATATATATACATAAAATGCCCCAGTTGATATGTACTGGTGGCTACAGAGAACTCAGAATATCTGGTGGTGGTTACAGAATTCCTCAGGCTTGAACCCTGTACCTTGGGTACAGGTAGCAAGAGCCTGAATTCCCTACCCACCACCATCTGTGAAAACTTTGCAGATTTTTGCCTCATATTTTTGTTCTTTTCTGTTCCTCAAACTCTGTCGTTTCTGGATTTTTAATTTAATAAATACTTGATGGTGCAGTGGTAGCATTGTTGCCTTACAGCTAGAGGTTCCCTGGTTTGATTCTTGGCTGGGGTGCCTTCTGTGTGAAGTCTGTATGTCCTCCCTGTGTTTGTGTGGGTTTCCACTGGGTGCTCTGGTGATCTCCCATGTTACAAAGATATGTGTCTGGAGTGTTTCTCCCTGGGCCTCTGATGAAAATTGGCTTTTGTTCTAAGTCAGACTTTGCTGGTTAACAAATGTTAAACAAATAAAAATGACAAGCATTTGAATTTCAGACTTCATGTTCTTCAGAAAGTACATGGTAACACAAAACCTTTTATTCTGGCAATTTTCTAAGTTTATAAGATGAATATTTGAAATTTCTCCCTATTTTCGGGACTGTATTCCCTCATTATTGGCTTCATCCAGGTTTTTTTGTGCTAAGGTTGAGAGCTATTGTGAGAACTGAATTCACCGAATATGTTTGGGGGCTGCATTCTCCCATTACTGGCTTTGTCCAGGTGTTTTGTCCTAAGAGGTTGACAGCTATAGTGAGAACTGAATTCACTGAATATGTTTGGGGCTTTATTCCACATTACTGGCTTTGTTCAAGTGTTTTGTGCTAAGATGTTGACAGCTATGGTGAAAACTGAACTCACTAAATGGTAGCCATTTAAGTTTCAGTCTTCCTCTCTTTCACAAAACAGGTGATTTGGCATAGTGGTATGTTGCTCTGACTGTTTTGCACAGGGACCTGGGATCAAGACTTGGCAGTGAAATGTATGGTGATAACACAGCATTTTATTCTAGCAACTTTCCAAGATTATACAATCAGTGTTTAAAATGTGTCCCTGGTTTTTGGGCTTTTGCCCCCCCCCAATAAATTTTGGCTTTTTCCAGATTTCTTGTGCTGCAACATTGAGATATACAGCTAAGTGTCTAAGTAGATTTTGCAAGGAGCTCAAAGCTGCAGGGGAAGAGAAGTTTAGTGCTGCTTATGCTGAGTCTGCTTGCAATGTTAATAGCACAACAGGTAGTGTATTTGCTTTTGATGCAGAAGGCTGTGGGTTCTACTCCCACAGTATGTAGATGTATTGTTGATACTGTACTGTGTTGTAAAGAGGGTGGATGCTGCAGTCTTTTTTGGTGAAGATACCTAGTAACTATGAACCTGTTATCAGTTTGCCATCCATTCCCTATTGCAATATTACTAGCTTATCATTTTTTTTAATGTAACATAGGCGATTTATTCCTCAAGGGCAACAGACACTATTTGTAGATGAAACAATGAAATATAAAGTTGTTTGCTAGCAGCAATCTCTTCATTAGTTACAGATCTCTTTAATGTGGAATTATTTAGATGACTTTTACTTCTTCAGAGATTGTGCATATTTACGGATACTGGTGGATTGTAGAAGTCTGAGTAGACTTTTAATATGGAAATGTTCTGAATTGGGCAGTTTTGCCATTATTGGTGCACGCATTTTGTTTCATTGTTTACTGGAAAAATGTTCAAAACAATGCATTTAAAACACCCTCTAACAACTGTACTGTATTATACAAGGAATACTATTTAATACAATCAGGAAGCTGTATCAAAGAACACATGTATGTTTTGTGTGCAAGGGGCCTTTGATTTGAAAACAGCCCAATGTTAATCTTTATCTGTCACTGGCAAAATTTATTTTCTTTGAATGTGGATTTCAATGCTATTTCAATGAATGTGAGTTTCAAGGGCAGAGAAGTTTTAATACTAAGTCTATTTTCATTGTGAACCTGCATTGCTTTGTTTAGCAGATGTCTGTTAGTGTCTGTGCTGTAGAATGCAAAATAAAACTTTCAAATGCAATCCAAATCATCACAGAAGTAAAGCAGTATGCACATTACAGTGTTTATGGTAAATGGGGCGAAACAGCCAAGTAATGGGACATTGGAATGACTGCATGGGGGGAGGCACCATTCGATCATGATTTTGTGAGGGAGGGGCGACAAACTCAAAGACAGCCCCGGTTGAACTATACCTCTCAACTGTCCAGATTTTTGCAGAATGAATAGATTTTTGCTTCTTATTTTTGGTTTGTTCCTCATAAAATTTGTGGTTTTCTGGCAAATCATTTAGGAATGAAATCACTAAATAATGACAGACATTGAGTTTCAGACTTCATAACCTTCAGAAAAATGCATGCTAAAGCAAGACCTGTTATTCTATCAACTGTCTAAGTTTATACAAGAGAAATTTGGCCTTGTCTAGATTTCATGCATTAAGAGGTTGAGAGGTACATGTAAATAAATTGCTTTATAGAATTAGGAATATCCAAACCTCTGAACTGTCCCTGATTTTGGCTCAAAATCTTGCGTTCCTCCTAATAATCCCTCCACAAAATGGCAATTTTGGAAGAAAACGTGGAGGTTTACAATTATAAACAACTGTAATGATCAAAGTTATAGATTACTTTTATTTCAGAAATACATGTAGATTATCTAATTTTGTCAGATGCTCAAGTTAACAGTACTAATATTAAAAAAGTGTCCCTTCTTTGACAGGTTCCCAGCTGTACTGTGTGGCAATTTTATATGTTTGCATCCCACTTTTGGTCCGTTTTTCATAAAACTGTGGTTTTCTGGCAGATTAGTGGCAAATAATTAAAGATTGAAGTTAGAAAATAATGACAGACATTTGAGTTTCAAATTTCATACCCTTCAGAAAATTCATATTAATGCAGGAATTACGACTATTCTATTATCTTTCTACGTTTATAAGAACAATATTTAAAAAGTGTCCTTATTTTTGGGCCTTTGTCCTCCTTCTATGTATGGGTTTGTTCAGATTTATTGCTCCAAGATTGACAGGTATGATAAATGTGTCAGAGCCATCACCATCAGCCGGAGACATTTCAAATTGTGACATACTTGTTGCACCCCACTCCCCCATGTAGTGACTCTGGATGTGTCCAAACAAGGCAAGGAGCAGTTATGCAGTGTATGTGTGTAGAGTATTCCCTCATCCAAGGTAGACGAAATGCATGCTGTTGCAGTACCCTGTTACTTTGTGTTTAAGTAGCAATGCTTTAATGACCAACACATAAGCTTGTCTGAGATTGTAAGATGCAAGTAAGCTTTAATAAGCATACTGTTAAAGAATTACCAACATTGAAAGCCTTTTTGTTGTTGCCATGGACAGAATATTTACATAACTAGATAACGTACAAGCCTTAGGTACTGAAATGCATATGACAAGTTTTTCTAATAAAGGACAGTATTACAGTATTTTCAGAAGCTCATTACATTTGTTGGAGACTTGCAGTCATCTTTGCAGGCTTTACCCATAAACTAAACAGAATGCCAATCTATCATGTGCGGTCCTTAACCTGTGCAACAATCCTTTAAGCACTTTATCTTTAGTTTGTTTCTTGTTTGCTGTTCATTTTTTACTTTGATCATGTTTTCCCCATGAAACAAGTGGATAGTTGTCAGGCAGCAGGTCTTTTTCGGATAAGAAACATTTTTACAAGTGGGGGTATTACAGAGCTTGCGTGTTACTTGGTACTTTTATAAAGCTGAATATAAATTATAATTAGAACTGCAGTGCAAGGAGACGTGGTTTGAGCTGAGTGCTGCTTGTTTTTTTTTTATACTTGATTTTGACTGGCATTCCAGTAATATATTTAAAAAGTAATTTATTTTTTCATCCCTCACAACCTTTTTGTTTCCATGTAGATATTAAGTAAGCTGTCATGTAGCCAATGCACTGAAATATTTTTTTTCATCTACACTTCATTTTGTCATAATGACAATTTTACACATAGGGCAGTGTATTTAATTAAAGTTCCAGTTGTTGTGGTTTGAGCATAGCCCCACCCCTTTCTAGTTGGCTACACCCCTTCCCATTGGCCCCACTCATTCAGCTGTCTCCTGCAGCCCCTCTTTGATTTGAAGTCACCAGCCTCCACTGAGTTTGGGCATGAAAGACATACTTGTTTACAAAGACATTCACTCACAAAAGACAAGTTATAAAGGACCATTATAGGATGGCTAACAGAAAAAGCTTGTAGTTCAAGAGATTTTTTCTGGCAGAAATTACATTCATCAGAGGGTTCTAGGACACATACTATTATTCTTTAAGTCTGTTTGGCAGTAGGTTTAAGTGTAGAAAGAGTTAATTTAGTATAATACAAAATATAACTTGGAAAGAGGGTCAGATTGTTAAATGGAGGCTGATTGAGAATGACACCTCTAAGGAGGGCTTTACAAAACTTTAATGATACTTCAGGACTTCTGGTATGAGAATGCTCTGGATTGCTGTTATTCCTACAACTAAAACAGATAGTTTTGAAGTGCCTAACTAAGCAGCTATATTGAGTTTGTTAAGTAAGTATTATTAACCCAGGCTGCATATAGAAAGAAAAAAAAAGTTTAAAAACAAAGAAAAGTGAAGTCTAAACTGCAACAGCATTAGTGACTGAGAGGCTAAAGCAGACCTAGGGTGAACCAAGTCAAAGTATGCCTGTAGAGGACAGCTCTGCAAAGGGATAGCAGGCTTCTTTAATAATAATCTACTCAGAACTTCAGGCAGTGAATGTCAGAGTAAAGAACATGAACTCATACTATGAAGATATAACCTAGTTGCAAGTTTATATTATAAAGACGTCAAAGAAACTTCAACATGCCATTTGGGTACCATACGACAGAACTGGAAAGTGCAAGTGGTGGCAACAGTACAGAGATTAGAAGCTGCAGAATACAGCTGACTGCTCAAGATAAGCCCACAAGAAGAAAACAATACCAGACTGAATGGGATACTGGAAAAGGCAGGAACCAATAATGCAGTGAACTATTACAGAGCTTCTGACACAGTGACTGAAACTTGAGATATCAGAAATAAAAATAGAGGGGGCTTGGCCAAGATGGTTGAGAGCAGCAGTTAGTGAAAGCCCTGTGACTGAAAACTTTTCTCTGACAGAAAATATAATCAAAATACTAACATTTGGATATACTTGTTAGCTAATTTTATTCATTAATAATCAGAGAAAAGATTTACAGCTTCAAGTTCTTCAAAAGCTGTAATTTTTTCTGTAAAAAAATCATCTGCATGGTTAAGAGAAAAGACTCAACACGAGACACTCAAGAAATGATGCTCAGGATTCTTGTATTAAAAAAGACATACAGTTACTAATATTTAGTATGCAGGACATAGTACTTAAAATAGACAAACTGGATACCAAACTAGAACGTTTCAAAGAAGAAACCAGAAATAAGATGGAATATTTAGAAATTGTGATGAAACAACAAAGTGCACAAATCAGCAATATGGAAGAAGCTTCACATAATCATGAAAGGAGAACAACTGAAGGTGAGTTTCAGACTGAATTACTTTTAAAACCAAATAACTGGCTCACAGAAAAAGTTAATGATTTAGAAAAAAAACTGTGATTAAACAACATTAGAATTTATGGTATACCTGAAAGGTATGAGGGAAACAATATAATAAACTTAACAACCGGGCGATATTGGGTCCTAAATGAAAGACCAGCACTGGTAGAGTTTTTAGTAGAATCTAGAACAGAAGCTGCCATTAAAAAATAATTAGCAGAACGTATAAAATACTGCATGATAACTATAAGAATCAATCAGAGGAGGTTAGTAAAGACTAGAAAGAGACTAGATAAGCAATTCACAAAGAAACTATGAGAGGATATATGCATGTCTCCCAAACATGCAATACAATCTAGAATATTTAGGATTTGTTTACATAGATATTTTTATATCCAAGTAAACTCCAGATAATTTTTCCTCATGTAAAAAGCAAATGATGGAGGTGTGACAGGGAAGAGACAGTAGGGAACATATTTTCTAGGAGTAGAGTGGGCTGGCAGACTTTAGGGATTCCTGCGGGATGCACTGTTGGAGATGTTGGGTGGGTGGATTGGTGTGACGAGGGACATGATTTTTCTGAGCTATGATACAGAATCAGAATTGCCTAGACATGGTAAGGCCTTGCTGTCTTTAATTATGGTGGCTGCCAAAAAAGCAACTACTAGAAAATGGAAATCAAAATCTAAACCAACTATATTAGAAGCAGTGAATATAATAACTGAGATAAAACAACTGGAATTGAGATCTTTAGAAAAGAGTAGGAGCAAACTACATAGGAAAAAACTGAAAGTGTGGGAACAATACATACAGGGGAGGAATGAGGTTTAAAAGAAAGCAGGAATTATGTCTGACTGAAAATGAATGAGCAGATATGTGATGCATAAATTTGCAACTGGAAGTGTGTCGGTGTGTTTTTTTTTTTTTTTACATAAATGTATGCTTGCCTGTGTCATAAGTGATGGTTTAATAAAGATGCTTCTTGTTTAAAAAAGGGGGCAGGAATTGAATCATTTATGTAATGTTGCTTAGGTTATATGATATATAGCAATATATGTGAAGTACAATGTTTATAAATGTTAATTTGTTAATGCAGGAACCAAATAAAAAACACTTGGGTACCGTAATGAAGGAGAAGTCCAGAGGAACTCAGAATGCACCAACGCCGTTTATTAAATACAAAAGACTCAGTATAAGTCAAACCACATAAGCACCTTAACTGTATTCACCACGTCAAAATACTATTTTTCAATTTCTTATCCTTCTTCTATATCAAACTTAAATCTACCCTTAGCTTCTCATTATCCCTCTTACCTGATTTCTGCATCATTCTTTATTCAGTACAAATTTTATACTTCTTATCAGCCAAAATCAACTACATTCCACACAGTACATCTGCACAAAAATATGCTGCTATGAATGACTAAATCAAAAGGGATTAGAGAATTTTTGTATTGTATTACATATTAATTTGTATTTATTACATGTACCCCTGTATTTCTCTTATTATCCAATGTTTTGACTTCAAGTAAGAACATGTACATTATTCCAAGTCCTTCACATATTGTCATTATTGTACATGGAGCTTTTCTTCACGGGCCTCCACTGAAAATGGTTTTACACTAGTCGGACTATCCTAGTAAACAAATGTAAAATACAATAAAATAATAAATAATTTAACACACTGGAGGAGGCATCCACTTTTGTTAACAGCAATAAAATCCTTAATATTGAAGAAATGGAGTGGAACAGTATACCCCTCAATAGACAGGGTGAGCTGAATTCCTGGCAAACTGCTTCTAAAATTAAGAAGCTTAAAAACAAGTGACTGTTACTCTCTGGAACAATTGATTTGCCCCCTTTAAGTAAAAGTTTTGTACTGAACTTTATGCTTCAAAACATATGCAAGTATGTATTTGCATTTTAAGCTAAAACATTTTTTATGATGAGGAAAAAAAACTCTTAGTTGTATTGTTTTACTATATTTACAATGAAAGATTTAATATATTCATTGAACTAAACTTATAAGCGTATTTCTAAATGTTAAACAAATAGTTCCAATACAAGAATGTCATTAAATTATAAGCAATAGAATTGGTAACCTTTAAGACTATATAAATTAAGAATTTTATTTTATTTGTTCAACTTTGCTTAACATTTGCATTGCTGGGTTAACCGAATTTCACAGGATCATAGGAAGTTACTAGGCTATTGGCCCTGAGGCCCTTATATGCCTAGCCAAGAGTTTAGCCCATGTATAGACAAATCAGCACCCGATGCCCCTGTCCAGCAGGGACACGGGTGGAATCCCAGGGATGTATTTCCAGGTTGCACTTAAAAAGGTGTAAAGAGGTACTCTGCTTGATGTGGAGAGGGAGTCTTTTCCACAGATGGGGGAGTCTCTGGGACACAAATCTGTCCCACCAACAAGTCCTATTGATGTAAGACACCAGGGGCAGGCCGCTTGTATGGGTTACTAGAGTGGAGCTTGACTTGCAGATATGCAACAGTCTCTTCAAGGTGGGGTCTGAAATCACCCTGTATGCAAGACAGAGGTCACCTCTGAAAAGTCTGTATGAAACAGAGTAGAGGGATAGGGCTTTTACCCTATCTGTGTATGGTAGATTCTTGAAAGCCCTGGATTCTCCTGGTGAGGAACCTCTGTGGTCTCTCCAGCTGATGCATATGCTTTGCGAATTGTACTCAATAATAGGTCTTATAAGGGAAGAATACAGGGATGTTAAGACCTTCTTGGTCCCTGGATGAGATACCCTTACTTATGAGGTGGGCCATGCAGAAACTTTCCGTACAATGGAAGCAACATGGTGATCGAAATTCAGGTTGCTATCAATCTGGGTGCCCAAATGCCTCGCGAATGACTGTGTGCTTAGGACATTGTTATTAATGTGATAATTTGTGGGGACATCACTCTTCCCAAAGGGGATGATGATGCATTTTTTTGTATTCAGCTTGAGGCCATGTTTCTGGCACCAGTCATTTGTTTGGGTGAGATCCTCTTGGAGGATGTCCAGGTCACTAGGGGAACTGATGACAGTGCCCAGCTTACAGTCATCGTCAAACTTGGTCAGCCATAGTCCACTGGTTTTGGCCTGCACCACAGAAAAGTACATCCCAAACAACAGAGGCCCCAAGACCAAACCCTGGGGTACGCCACTCGATATGGGTCTACTGCTTGAGGTGGCTTCCATTATTTTAACTAGGTGGGCTCTATCAGTGAGCCACTCATCTGGTAACATACAGACTGATGCCTAGTTGAGAGAGTTTATCTATTAAGCCTAAGTGGCGAATAGTGTCGAAGGCTTTGACCACGTCAAGGTAGGTGGTATGCATTGTCTTCCCCTTGTCCATGGCTTTGGTGACTGTCTCAAAAAAGTCAACCAAACTTAACAGACATGACCTCCCCTTGGGAAGCCAAACTGTGTGGGATCGAGTGTTTGGAGGTTGCTAATGTTCTTGTTAATGAGGTCCATGATATTCCATTCCATGGCCTTGCAGATCAGGCTAGTTAGGATGATGGGTTTATAATTTCCCGATCGGTGAATGCTTCACCTTTGTGTAAAGGGATTACAGTGTCTGTCTTCCACTCAGCTGGGGCGGGACAAAGCCAGTACTCAGGCTTTGGTTGAATAGGGTGCCTAATGGTGCTGCAAGTTCCTGCATGAGTTCATGTAGGATGAAGCCTGGGATGTTAATGGGTCCCATGGAGGCTGTATTTTTTGCCTTTGAGAGAGCAGTAATGACCTGATCCTTAGATATAAGGGGAAGGGGGCAGGTACTGGGAATGTCCTGATTTACTGATGAGGGGGACAGAGGGGTGAAATTTTTGCTGAATCTGTCAGCCAGCAAGTTTGCTATATCTATGGCATTTGTATATGTGGTGCCCTTGACCACCATTTCTGAACAGATCTGGGTGCTTCCTTTGAGATTACAGACATATGTGAAGAAGGCCTTATGATCGTCTCTAGTAGATGTGGCCAATTTGGACTTGAAGTTTGCTTTGGAGGATTTCACTAGTGCTCTTATTTGCTTGTTTAGGCTAAGAAGAGATTGCTTCCAGTTGAGCACCTGCTCCTTCTTTGTCCTGGACAGCAATTTTTTCTTTTGTTATAGAGTTTATTTATCGCAGATGTCCACCAGACAGGTTTACTCTTCCTTGCGGAGGATGAGTTAGTCCTGTCAGGTATTCCTGATTCCATGAATATATATAAACATTTGTGTAGTAATTTGGTATAGTTTTGGATACTGGTGCCAATTCTTAGAGAGAGGGAGGGGGCTGTGAAGCTGTTTATACCATCCCTCAGGAGGCTGTAATCAGCTTTGGAGAAGTTTTTTTGTTTGACACTAGTTGGGGGGGGGTCAGGGGAGATGGTGACTTCGAACGTCACTGCTTTATGGTCAGATCTTACAAGGGAGCATAGTACTGCAGTGATGCTACAGTGGTTGCTCATGTTGGTTAATACCAAGTCCAAGACATTATCACCTCTTGTGGGGTTATCGACTAGCTATTCCAAAGCATTTGCATTGACAAAATCGTGGAATCTCTGGGCATTTCTGTTCTGGCATGAGTAGTTCTTTCAGTCTATGTTTGGGTAGTTAAAGTCACTCAGGGTAAAGGGTTGAATTTTGATAGATATGAAGAGGTCCAGATAGGCAGTTTGAGCATCTTCAGTCAGATTTGGTGGCTGGTAGCTAGCTATGATTTGTACAGGGATCTTGTCAATGGTTAACTGCACCTGGAGTGTCTTCTGTGTGTCATACTGTTTGACCAGCCTGGAGGTGTGTATGTCTTCAATATATACTGAAACTCTACCTCCATTGGCTTTACTACCCACAATTTGGGGTCTGAATGTATGATAGGATGACTAACTGGGTATGGCTGGCGTGCTCTCTGCAGCTTTGAACCAGGTTTCTGTATCTGCACAGACGTCATAATTTTCCTGGGTTAAGAATGCTTGCAATGAGTGCAGTTTCATGTTTAGACTCCTAGCGTTTAGTAGCATGACGTTTCATTTGCATTTTGTTGACATTTTTATGTTGGTAGTTTTAACCTCATAATTTTTTCTAAAAAAGGCACTATGGGGAGGCAAGTACCTTTGCCAGAAGCCTGAAGCCCAAGTGAGACAGATGCAGGCCACCTCTAGCAAAGTATCATGGTCTGTCATTCATATCTTCCCAGACTGTCAGGAACTGGATCAGATCTAAGTAATATGCTAAGTAGAAGTTTTAAAGTGCTGGTGATTTTGTTTTCTTTGTTTCTGTGTAACATATTCCTTTCACAGGTCATTGATGAAGCAAGTAACACAAAAAAGAATGTTCCAACTGTGTCAGAATGCTGGATTCCTGCTTGCTTTGCTTCCCGCCTTGAGCTGTTCTGAAGAAAATCTAGGTCAAAATTCATCACTGATGTCTGTGAAAACAGAAAGGGACTTTTTTTCTAGTATATATGCGAAAAATCTACTCAAAATAACATTTTTTCTTTTCTTAGAAATGAAGAATTGGTAAAACAAAAGCTATAGTAATGTTTTACATTCAAGCTGTTGCTAACTTATCATCTGATGTTGTCAACCTTCATCTGTTCTTGACTGTTGGGTGTCGGTTCCAATCCTCGAAACTGGTCCAGCCATTACACAGCTCACTCCAGCCAAAAATCGCTCAAGCTAATACTCTACCCACAATGCTCCTCTCCCATTTACCTCAGATCTTGTTTGCTGCTCTTATAGCAAAGATGCGTCAGCCAACTCACCTCTCACAGCTAAGTAAATTTAAAAAATACATTAGCCTTTCTTCTTATAAAACTTTAAACTTTAACATTCATTAATCTTCTTTCTTGCCCACCCTTTTTCTTGTGTGTTTTTCATACCTGTTGATATTCTTCCCTACCATCTCTGTTAGTCTTTCCTCTCTCCCTTTCTACTTTACCATTTTGGTAGTTTTTCTACCACTGTTGTTAGAACTTCCTGCTTTCTTTCTATCATTGTTTTTGTGTGTGTGTGGTTTCTTGTTGACCTTCTCCTCTGCCAATTGTCATCATGGCAGAAAAGTCCAACAGCATGACTGGTTTTAAACAGTGCCAGGTCTGTGGCCCAGAAATGCCTAACTCAGATGGGCATTCATCTTGCATGTATTGTCTAGGTGCTCCTCATCTAGACACCGAGTGCTCTATCTGCCAAGGTTTTAGTTCTAGGGCCTTGGTAGAGAGATGTAATAAGCTCATTCTTAAAGGGCTTCTTAGGTCCTCTTGAAGAAGCCTTATCCAACTCCGAACAAGTCTCCCAAGGCCTCTGACTCCAAAAGTAAATCCTCTGTGCTGACATCTCCATTGGTACCGACATTGAAAAAGCAAAAATCTCTTTCTGTTGATTCCTCCTTGGAGCAGAGAGCTAAGGTTCCGAAGCTCTCTGAACTGATCCCTTCGTTGGCACCAATCACTTTGGTGCCTTTGGCACAGACTCCAACACCAGTACCAGCACTGTCTCCTGTACCGGTACCACAGTTGGCACTTATCACTTTAGTTTCCATGTCAGTGCTGACATCTCCTTCAGCACTGCAACAGGTCTCTTTGGTGCCGAAAATTAATCCATTATACACACACAGGACTAAGTATTCCCATTCCATCGATCCCTTCTGTGGTCAACTCCCCAGTCCCCTTCTAGAAAGGCCAGATTCTCCCTCAAGGCTGTCTGTCTGCTCCTCCAGGAATCTTACAGAGGGCTATGTGGTAAGGTTGATGGACCAGCTCCTCACACCGAGGGGTCTTTCCTCCACTTCCCAGCCCCCTAGCCCTTCTGGAGCAAGGATGTTTTCTCTCAGGACTCCTCTGATTATTCCATTTCTGACCTTTCCAGAGGCTTTACAGCTCCCCACTCAGACTACTCAAGCACCGGCAGGCCCCTTGCCTTTGCTTCCGGTCTTGGCTTTGATTTCCTCGGTTCCTTCATAACCGATGGAGTCCCGAGATTGTGGCTCTGCTGTCAGGCCCAAGAGGTTTGAGTCGACTCCTGTATTTTATTTTGAGACTTCCTTTCCTCTTGGGACTCCAGCAGCTAGGGGGTCCTTCCTCAGCTCAGACCTTGGAGGTTGGTCTCTCGGGGCATGGTGTGACCCTGGTTCCAAGTTTGTCTTTTTCGGTTCTGGGCTCCCATCCCTCCTCAGGGGAGGGCTGGTTTCCAGGCTATAGAGAGAGTGCACTGAGCACTGCAGGTTCTCAGGTGGTTTCATAATGTATCAGAGTTTCATCCTCTGACCCTTTCTTGCCAGGAGCCTCCACCAAATTCTACATCAAGACAATGAGCTCCAAGATTGCAAGATATCCCAACTGATGACCACCCTTCTTCCGAGACCTCCTCAGACATTCCCACTGAGGAGCCTCCTCGGAAGAAAACCTGCGAGAGGAAAAACTTGGACTCTCCTGAACAGTCCATCACTGAGGACACACGATTTTGATAATGAGGAGGGTTCCTACCAGTCACTCCTGGAAGATGTCATCTTTGGAGACATCCTTGAGATCCTTAAACAGAGGGGTAACTGGAGGCCCAAAGACCCTACCGCTAAGGAGTCCCTGCAAGCCTTTGGTTCTTGCCCATCTACTTCCTGGGTGCCCCCTCCAGCTGATGATCTCATTAAACTGATTGCTCAATGGGATTGGAAATCTCTTGACTCAATAGAACCAATTCCCCAGAGACCGGATAAGATCCTTTCTGCACCTGAGGACCACCAACATTGAGCTAAAGGGTGTGGAGTAGATGCCATGGTGGTAGTGGTGGCCTCCAAAAAGGAACTCAATGAGAAAGTTCCTCTTCTTCATCCCACTAACCAAGAATCTAGAGCGATGGACAGATTTGGAAATTGGGTCTATGCATCATCAACCTTCTCCTTAAGGTCCTTGAATTTTCTGGCACATTTTACTAGGCTCCAAAGGATCTGATCAAGGAACTATCAGACACCCAAACAGGAGCTACATCTGATAAACCCCAAGAAAAAGTGGCCTCCCAGCTAGCTACACCTGGAGTCTATTTTCAATTCATCCATTAGACTCATTTCACATGCAGCCGAAGGGACGACCAGATTAGCTGGTTCAGGTGTTGCTGTTAGATGACACGCCTAGATGCGCCTGTGTGAGTTTGCAGAGTCATTCAAGTCTTCCTTCCTCAATGCTCTCTTTGACAAATCTTCAGTGTTCTGTCCCAAAGTTAAAGAAACTCTAGTCAGGTGTGAGAAGGATGGGAAGACCCTATCTGCTGTGGCATACATTTTTCCATTCCCCAACGATCCTATGCTAGGAATCAAAGGAGTGGAAAGATGTGGTTCAGAAAGTCCCAAGGGCCTTTCCAAGACACATGTGGTGAGGGGTCCCCCCTCAGGGGAGAGGGGGAGCTTTAATGGAAGACGTTGACCCCGAGGCAGAGGTGGTCTGCAGAATCAGGGCTCCAGAGACTCTCTTTCTGACCAGCCCTACCATCTCTCCTGAAAGGGGGCCGGATTACTTACCTCTGGAAGTGGTCAGAGGAAGATTTTCTCTGCAAGCAAAAGCCTGGCAACAGATAACTACAGATATTTGGGTGCAGAGAATTATTACCAGAGCTTATTCTATACCCTTCACCCTTTATCCAAGACCTCTAATATGTCTCCCCGATATGCCACCCAATCAGAGAGACCAAGCAGCCTTATAAATCCAAAAGCTGCTACAAAAAAGAGAGTCATCCAAGAGTTCCCACCAGACCAGATAGGTTCCGAATTTTACTCAAGATTCTTTTTAATGCCAAAAAAGACAGGGGCTGGTGACCCGTACTGGATCTCAGCATTCTAAACAAATTTGTACAACAGTCCAAATTCTGGATGGTCACGATTCAATCTATACTTTCTTTTTTGGAGGAAAATGATTGGATGTGCTCTACAGACCTTCAAGACGTGTACTACCACATAAAAATGGACAAGCAGTCCAGAAGATTTCTAAACTTCTGGCTGAGAGCCAGTTATTTTCAACTCAGAGTGCTACCCTTATGGTCTCACCACAGCACCTAGGGTGTTCACCAAATGTATGGTAGCAGTGACAGCTAACATGAGACTGCATGGATTCCGGGGGTTTCCATATCTAGACAATTGGCTCATTACCACTCCCACCAGGCATCTACTACTTCAAGCAACAGAGTTCACTATGCATTCCTTCATGAGCTTGGGAATCACAGTCAATCAAACAAAATTAAAACTAAAGCCCTGTCAAGATTTAGAATTCATAGGAGCTCGTCTGAACAACGTTTCTTGTGTCGCCTCTCTTCCCCAACACAGATTACAGAAGATAAAATCCCAAGTACATCCCATTCTTTGCAAAAACAAAGTGCCAGTCCTTCTGGTCCTTCAAGCGTTGGGGTCCATAGCAGTGACCATCACTCTACTTCCATTAGCGAGGTGCCACATGCGCCTACTACAATGGCTTCTAGCTTCTTAATGGTTTATTCTAACTCATACAGTGAACTACCCCATATTAATAATCAGCCACTGCAAAAAAAAGACCTATACTAATGGATGGAATCTGAGAAAATCCTACTAGGTCGTCTCTTTGTGCCCCCTCAACCCAATGCCACAGTGGCTACAGATGCCTCCCAAATGGGGTGGGGGGCATTATCTGGGAAGGACAGTCCAAAGCACTTGGTTCCTGATAGAGGCTATTCTGCATATCAGTCTCCTGGAGTTGAGGGCAATGCTCCTAGCGTTGCAAGCCTTTCAATCTGTCCTCCTCCTAGAGACCACTGTGATGCAATCAGTCATGTCTGTAGCCTGGTACATCAACAAACAAGGGGGAACTAAGTCCTACCCCCTATGTCGAGAGGCCCTGAGTGTGTGGCAATAGGTGACTTCCTCCAACCACTTTCTGACAGCAATGCACACCCCTGGGAGTTTAAACGTGATAGCAGACAAACTGAGCAGATGCATTCTACTGCCTCATGAGTGGTCTGTTGATTCTGAGATAGTGAGGAGGATTTTTCGTCACTGGGGTCAGCCTTGTTGCAACCTTTTTGCATCAACCCAAAACAAGAAGTGCAAAAGCAACTATGCCCTGATCCCCCCTCAGGAGGAGTCACCGAGAGACACTCTTCTCCTCGATTAGCCCCTGGGTCTCCTCTAAGCCTTTACCTTCTTTCCTCTAATGCCACTTTTTCTCAGGAAAGCAGCCAGGTTGAGAAGCAAAGTGATCCACATTTACCTCGACAAATTTGGTTCCCCTTCCTGTGGCCTCATGTAGTTCATCGTCCATGGATTCTGGACAGAGTTCCAGACCTGCTGTCTCATCCTCAGGGACTGATGCACCCCAACCTTCAGAATTTCAAGCTGACAGCTTGGTTCCTCCAATTCTGATAGTCGCCAGACATAAAGATATACCTACTCCAGTGTGGAAAATTCTGCTGGCTTCCCACAGACCATCCAGCAGGAAAGTCTACTTTAGTAAGGGGAGGAGATTTTCAATCTGGGCATATAATAATGATCTCAATCCTTTCTCCACTCCAGTGGCGAAAGTTCTAGAATTTCTAACCATTCTTTTTGATCAAGGGGCCTCTGCCTCTACAGTTAAACTCCAATTAGCTGGCATTTCAAATTTCCATAATGGTTTCAGGGACCTTCCTCTAATTTCTCATAGACTATGTAAAGAATTCCTCAAAGGAACTCTGCACTTGAAGTCTCCTTTTAAAGACCCCCTACCTCCATGGGATTTGACCATGGTTCTCCAGTCTTCGGTGCTTCCCCCTTTGAGGAAGCAGCAACATGAAACCTACAGTTTCTTTCATGGAAAACGCTTTTCTTCATAGTTATAACTTCAGCAATATGTGTTTGTGAGATGCAGGCCTTATGCTCAAAATCACCTTACTTAATTTTTCACAAGGATAGAGTTTCTCTCAGAACCAATCCCTCCTTTCATCCAAAGGTAATCAGAGTCCAACATTAATCAACCATAGACTTGTCCATTTCCCCCCCCAATTTTTCCAACAAAGGTTGGGTATTGTCTACATTTAGTGGATGTTCACAGACAATTACGTTTCTATCTCAGCAGAACTAAAGGACTTAGAAAATCAGAACAGTTGTTTCCTTCTCTTGCCAAACTTTAGGGAAATCCATTTCCAAAGTCACCTTGTCTAAATGGCTAAGAGACTGCATCACTTACATATATAATAAAAAGAAGCTCAAATTACATGT
Organism: Protopterus annectens; assembly: GCF_019279795.1. Taxonomy (NCBI): domain Eukaryota; kingdom Metazoa; phylum Chordata; order Ceratodontiformes; family Protopteridae; genus Protopterus; species Protopterus annectens. The sequence continues at coordinate 1,597,401,522 of NC_056737.1, read as the reverse complement.
GCCAGTTAGAGTGCATTCCACCAGGTCAATGCCTATTTCAGCTGTTTTCCACTCCAAAGATTCCATAAATGAAGTATGCACAGTAGCAAAGTAAGCTACTCCACATACCTTTATCACTCATTAAAAATTAGATCTGGTCTTCAGGGGAAGAGCTTCCTTTGGTTCTATGGCTCTCAGGAATATGCTTTCATAGGGCCACCCAGTATCGAAAGTAGCTGGGGACTCTTGTCCCAACAGTCAAGACTAGATGAAGATTCACAACATCAGATAAAGAAGTTATGTCTTACCATAACGTTCCATCTGTGTTGCCGATCTTCATCTATTCTTGGTATCCCATCCTCCTTCCCCCTCCTGTGAATTCCTGTAAGAGTGAACTCTTGTACACACACACATATACACACATATATATGGGTCTACACTGGTCAAAACACATTTGGTCGAAACTGACTTCACTAAGCACACTTGACTGAAAGCTCACTTCACTAAAAACTCATTTGGTCAAAACTCATTTCATCGAAAGTTATATATACCCATTTCACCACTATAGTGCGGTCCTGGAGTTAGAATATAAAGTAAAGGAGTGTGGGGGGCACAGCCCCCTACATAGTTTAGTTATAAGTTGTCTTTTGGAAAGAGTTACTTATTTAACTTAAGTATACATGTCTATATTTTAAAACATTTACCACAGGTGGGGGGCTGTGCCTCCCACATCCTCCCTTACTTAATATTCTAACTCCAGGGTCGCACTACAGTGGGGAAAAGGCCATGTATAACTTTCGACAAAATGAGTTTCAGTGAAATGAGTTTTCGATGAAGTGAGATTTCAGTGAAGTGTGCCTGGGAAACTGACTTTCGACCAAATGTGCTTTCAACCAAAGTAGACCCGAAATGCCAAAATCTCGACTTTTAAAAGAACATACCCAAAACATCGAGATTTTTGCTCACTCAGTACATCTGACAGAGTAGTCTGCGGGGAATTGTTAAAGTCTATCAACTCATTGCACAATGAAAAAAATCTGTTCCCAGTTACCTCTTTCTTCCCCATCACATCTCCAACATTTGCAATCTACCCAAGGAAAAATTCTTTGGAGTCTGTATTATAAAAATAACTATGCAAACCACTTCCAAGCAAAAGATCCTAAATCTTCCAGACTTGCATATTTGGGAGCCATACATATATCCTCCCATTGTTTCTTTGTGAACTGCTTATCCAGTCTCTCTTTCCAATCCTTTCTAACCTCCTCTGATTGATTCCTATAGTTATCATACAATATTTTATATGCTCTACTAATTATCCCATTTTAACAGCAGCTTCTGTTATAGATTTGACTACAAACTCCACCAGTGCTGGTCTTTCATTTGGGATCCCCCTATTTCTTTTTCTTTGTCTATATATCAGTCCTTGATAGGGAAAGCACTCTTTAGCCTGCAGTCCAAATGAATACTTGGACTCTTCCCATTCCCTCTGTGATTATTTCCTCCCAATACTTTGATTCCCTTGCCAGTTTTCTCCAATAAATTCCAGCCCCTCTTAACTATTCTCTGTACCACTACTTGCAGTCATCCCTGTTCTATCAATTAATACAAGTACTCTCCCTTTCCTTTGTCCCAGATATTCAACCAAATAACCATTATAAAATCATTTATCAAATTCACAGGTTCAGTTCATTCCAAATGTGTCACCTGTAGCATAGCTATTGGCACTCTGCATTCTTAATATAGTTTACTACTCTTTCTTTTTTGTATACACCTGTGAGACCATTCATATTCAAAGATAATATTTAAGTATTGCCATTATTCCCACCTGTTACACTCAACAGCTTTTTTAAAATTTCTAGATTCAACTTTTGTGTTATATGCATACCCTAATGCTTGTCAGGTTGATCTTTTATACAGTTGCTTCTTGTCATATCCATCTGAACCCATGTCACAGCAAGATTTTTTGTTTTAATGAAAACCCTCAAACACAAAACAAACACACACCCAGAACCTATTAACTTAATACAAACACATACATCTATGCACTGCTTCAAATAATGAAGTTTAAACATCCTAACAGGAACAACTGTCCCAAACTAACAGATACACTCACAGGCTTGAAATGACCCATAATGAAGGTTATCCATAACACATGGGCCTGTGCTGTCTGTTCTGTCTTATCTTAATTCCTCTCCCAGATGTAGAAAACAAATTGAATGCTTTCAGAAAACATTACTGTTCAACTACTGAAAGGAGAAAAGTATTCTGTTTTTATTGCTTTTACCAGCTTGTCTCCAAAGAAACACGAGAACCAGATACACAGTTGCCTTCAGCTACAAGCTTTTCATGTTGCATTGTGAACATGTATTTGCTAATGGAAAACTTTTCATCTCATTCAATGGTCTTTTATTTACTTCCTGCAGTTCCTTGCTTTTTTCTTGCAAGTTTTTAAATGGTTCTGCAGCATTTTTGCCAAAATGAAGGTTGTTATCCAGAGGAGAATTCCATGCTCTTGGCTTTAAAATCATCTGGAAGTTGTATTCTGTGCCAGAAGTATCTGCACAAGGTGGATGCAGTGGCAGCATATCTGACAACTGCTTCTGCAGCATCATAGCTGCAGTGGATAGAGTGCCTGGCTACTTGGGTGGCCAGTGACAATTTGCAGTAAATGTCAGATTTGGCTGGACAGTCCGGGGTGGTAGCCAACAAGGTGGAGGCATGAGAGACTAGGTCTAGGGCATACTTCACCATGTGTGTTTGGTTGTTTATAGCCCTGAAAGCTAGGGTAGAGGAGGTGTATATATTTTTCCCCATCCTGCCCGTGGTTTTGCTGTCTTTATCGGATGGCAGTAGGGAAGCAGAATGCAATTGCCTAGACTGTCTGTCTGGGGATACTGCAATAACAGCTGGGTCGGCCAAAGGTGGCTTTATTAGGAACTTATGGTCATCAGGGACTTTGTAAAACCTATCCAGCCTCTTAGGGGCAGGAGGTTGAGAGTCTGGGTTCTTGGAAACAGAAGTGAAGCCAAGAAATCTGGGAGTACTGGAGGGATGGCTGAAGGTGAAGGGGAGTCAAGCAGTAGAAGCTCAAAGTATCTTTTCTGGGTTTCAGAAGCTAAAGAAGTATCCCACTTGACACAGACTCTCATTTTTGAGATAGTCTCCCCAAATGATAAGTCTTCAGGTGGGGAGTCCCTTTCAAAAGAGGACTCTCCAGGTGAGTAATAGTTTATGGGAGAGGCAATCAGTGAAACATAGGAGACAGATTCCTCAGAGGAGGAATAAGACTGGTCTGGGTCTTCCTGGGTAACTGTTTGCTGAGTAGATGCTAAAGGCAGGGAGGAAGCAGAAGCTGGCCTAGAACTCAGTACAGGGATGCTAGTGGGAGTAGGGCCTGTAGACCTAAGAGCCATAAAGGCCTGCATCAAGGAGGAAGTGAAGGACTTCTAGTCTGGGACTGCCGGAGGCGTTGGGCTCAAGTATTTAGTTTTCTGCTTCTTTTTAAATGGAGTGTGCATCTGGGTGGGCAAGGAAATAGAGGCCTGCATTGGGGTAGGAGAGGTTTCGGTTGGTCGGTCCAGCAATGTCTCCCCCTTTGACGCCGGTTATGATTGACGTCTAAGTCAACTCCGCTGATGTGCTTTCCGTGGGTACTGACACAGCCTCTTCCAGAAAAGCTGTCGGAACCGGAGTAGTCGGGTGCCCCTTGGCCCCTAGAACGGTAGTCAGTGGGACATCCAAAGGTGGAGCGGCATCTGGAGAATGCTTGCAAACGTTGGCCTTCTTCTGTAGCCAACTCAGAATTCATCCTAAGCACGAGGCGTTTAAGCCTTTGGTTTTCTAAAAATAGATTTAATGCAGACAGACAACTGCGTAAGGTCTTGGGTACGAAGGACTGGCAAATAGAGCAGGCCTTGTGGTCATGCTTCTTACCTCAGTAAAAGACACAGCGGTCATGGGAGTCTTTGTGCGGAATCTGGCACCCACAACTACATTTACTCTTTTTCTCCGAAATAGGCTTGAGAAAAACAACTACAGCAAACAAGCTAAAGCTTAAGAGAGTATGAAAAAGGCAAGAGGTACTTATCTTTTATAAGTCTTCAGATGTACGAGCAAAGAGGTTGAAGTAATCGTCATATGTGGCTGAAAAGTTCTGGGGTCTTTGCGTGCCGACATCACATTTATAACTCCAAGGCTTATGGCCCTATGTGTACCATCCCACGCACCTACAACAGCCAGGCTTAAGATTTTGTATAGGAGCCGATGCAGGGTTGCCTGGGGGCTGGAAATCCCACAGTATGAATACTGCAACATGGGAATAGAAGGACATACACAGTTGCCTTCAGCTACAAGCTGCTCATGTTGCACTGTGAACATTTGTTAATGGAAAACTTTTCATCACATTCAATGTTCTTTTATTTACTTGGTGATGCTTAAACAGTGTTGCTACATCAAGTCAAGGGCCTTAAGCCAGTCATCCCCCCTATACAAAATTAAGAAGCAGCATATTGGTTTTACTTATGTCATGCTCTTTTGTCCAGGCTTTCTTCACTTTTTACACTGTAGTGCCTCATTTCTTAAAACCAAAGAAAGAAAAAGAAAGAAAGGAGGAAAAAAGGCACCTGTTTACTTTAGTATCCCTATTACTTACAAAAATAAGTGAAAAAGCTTTACAATATAACATGCCGTATACATCACGTTTTATAAAAATACTGTTAAGAACAAAGTGGTTTTACTTAGTTACCTCTTTCCTCCCTCTTCCCCTTTCCATAATGTTCTTCCAAACATTAATAACATGAAGTAGGGCATATACTTTGGAGTCCCCTACAAGTTTAACAAAGTCTATAATGTCCAATATTTCCAGGTTTTCTTGTTCTGTCATGTTTCACAAATATAATTAATGTTTTGTAATGTCACATTTGTCAATTTCCAAGTTGCTTGTTTTCTTCCTACTGATCTCTTTCTCCCAACTCCAGTCTGCTTCATTTCCAACGTAATCCTGGCTCTTGTAGTCAACTCCTATGCATTCTTCTGCCTCTCAAGCATTTTTCATTGGAACACTGGAAAAGGTTCCACTGGCATACTCTCTCTCTCTGAACTTTATTATCAGAAGAATAAGTAGCAGAATCCCCTTCTGTTTAATTGCTTTTTGTTGGACAAACTTTTGCATTTCCTCCTAGTGCGTTCTGCATCAAAAAATGACTCTGACCCTCCTGGAAAAAAATATGTAAAGACAGCTGGATATGGCAGCTTGAATCTCACACCTGCTTCTCAACATGCCCAGACTGCTGGAATAAACTTACTCCTCTTCTGCTTGGTGTACAGTGAGTAATCATTTTCCACAAAAACACTACTGTCGCCAAGTTTCAGTACTTTGTCCTTCTGCCATTGTTTTGTCAGAATCAACTCTTTCTGCTGGTAGGCTTGCATCTTTACTATTAGATGTTTTGGCTGCTTTCTCATGGTCAGGTTTGTAGCATACACAAAATGTGCCCCTTCAGTTAAACACTCCTGCTATGTAATAATAGTCCAGTTCCTTATTTGTGCTTTCATATAATTAACACAGTTTCTTTGGTACAGCAGAAAATCTCAGGTTTTCCTCAACTGCTCTCTGTCCCTCAATTCTACCACTTTTTGAAACATCTCTTCTTGAGCAGTCTCATACTCAGCCAGCCTTTTATTCATTTTGTCCTCTAATTTTTGCAGTTTTATCATCTCATCTGAATATCTATTCAAAGCTTCTTCCATTTTTTCCCAGCCTCTTTTATTTGAGATGATGTACTCCTTCTGTGTTTTTTTTTTATTATTTTAATCAGCTCTGTGCACATTTGGTTATTTTTTCCACTAGATTACTGGAAGTCATGTCTTGCACCAACAGCTGCAGGATTCTCCCCAGCCAGTGTTTTCTCACCTTTTGTGGGTGATTTTTTTTCAGGTTCCCTAAATTTCTTCTTTGCTGGCATGTACTGAAATGTACCCAAAAAGACACATTCACTGGTTGTCTTTTCTGAGTTTCTCTTTTCATAATGGAAGGGCTGAAATTAAGCTATTTACTCAGTGTGCAGCAATCTTGAAAGCATGAATTAACACCACAGTTATTATCAATTTAATTAATTAAGCACTCAGAAATATTATAACATGCACTAAAGATTGCTCAATGCGGTTATGACAACAGCAAAAAAGCCTAGCACTATGAAATGGAAGTAATTTGAAAATCTAAAGTTAAAAGGTATAATAATATTAAAGAATTAGTTACCATGGAAAAATGTGGCTTTAAACATAAAGCTAGGTGGAAATTTTTTAACCAGTGGGTATTCAGGGAATTCTAGTAAAATACTAGAGTACAAAACACAATTTAAGGATGCAATTTTACCCCAAGGATTTCAGTGCAGCTCAGTTTCTAATTTACACAGTGGTATATTGCCTTTGTCAGTATTCAAACTGCAAATTTTGCTTTATACAGCTATATGCAGTAACCAAAATGTTGCACTTGCTGATGAAATATAAGCATTTTTTACTTCTGACCTAACTAGGACATGTATTCTGACAAGAATTTCACCCAGTCTTGACAGCAAAGGTCAAATAGGCTGCAGGTAGAAACTTGGTATAGTGCCAGACTGTGACAACAAAAGACATGAAATTATGATTTCCTAGCTGCATATGAAGCTGCAAGTCTCTTCTTCTTGTTCTTCTATTGCAGTTCAAAACAACAAAAAATCATGTAATTATAGTAAGACATATGAGTACCAAACATCATCAGGCATGCTATTCCCCCTCCAAGTATTTCAGTTTGTTGCACCTCAATTCTGATTTCAAAGCAGAACACCACCATTGCTAGCACACACAGTGCAGATGTCAATACAATAACGTAAATATTGTCTTGACTGGAAGACTGGTAAAATTTTCTTTTATTTTTGATGTAACTTCAATATAAATATATCTTTTGTATATATGATACATTTTGCCACTTTTTACAGAAGTTACATACATCAAATGAATTAAAAGTGAGTATAACAGTCTGGCACATTCTAATAGCCATGAAGCCCCACTAGTGGGGGCTGTCAATACAATGACACACATGTGAAACAATGACATTTTCTAGTAAAAAACTGCGTTGTGCTTTTATGTGCAAAAACAGCAGAATAGCTGAATGCTGAATTTCTGTATGCAAAGTCACAATTCTATACAATCCCCTTTATTCTGTAACATTTCAAACATCACCAGACATAATCTTCAGGGACAAGCTGACAGAGAATTTATATTTTATCCTATTGATCAAAACATATTTAAGGTTTTGCATTTGCTGCCTGTGAGGAAAACATACTTTTGTGAGATGAGTCTAAAGACATCTACATTAGGCAAACCATGAAATAATCTGGCAACAGTTTTGGAAGCCTAAACATGGGTTGTGCCTTTGATGTTTTTATCAAAATATAAAACGCTTTAGCTTTAAGCTCCATTTGCACAGATTCTGCTTCAAATGGAATGTGCCCCTTCTGAGAAAGCATACAATCTTTGATTGTGAAAAAAAATCACATACACACAGTGGCCACACAGATTTCATAGTTGGCAAGCCATATCAATATTAATTTGACAGCAATGCTACAAATTTCCTTTGCTTTCAGAAAAACCTGCCCATAAAAATGGCAGTCACATTCTGAGCAATAATGTTATCACTCTTGAGAAGACTATGAAAGGGCATCGTAAACATATTTCAATTTGTTGCTTTCAAAAAATATATGGCCTCCTGAAAAGACACACAATATTACTTCAGAGGGGGTAATATAAGTGTACTCTTTCATATACAGCATGCCTCCTCATCTCCACACAAAAAAAGAGACATATTCTTTGTATACCTGATATTCAATAGTGTGGAAAGTGAAAGAAACAATGACCACACTAATGAATTCAGATTCCTGCTCTTGCACTAATACAAAATGCCCCCACCCAAAGCTAGTCATATCATTAATTGTTTGACACAAATCATGAAAGTACCTTCTAATTTGTTCACACACCCTGCACACCAAAGCAAGGCAAACACTTTCTAAGCACATTTCTGATGTGTGTGCATGGGATATACATTTCTGAGGAGCAAGCCAAAAATCAGTGGCCTGTAGCTGACCAAGTTTGCAAATGACTGCAAGATGGGTGCTGTCTTAAATTCCCCTAGTGATTTGGACATCCTCCAAGAGGGCCTTACCCAAACTAATGACTGGTGCCAGAAGCATGGCCTCAAACAGAATACCAAGAAATGCATCATTATCCCCTTTGAAGAAAATGGTGTCCCCACTACTTATCACATTAATAACAATGTGCTAAGCACGCAATCAGTTGTGAAGGACTTGGGCACCCAGGTTGATAGCAACCTGACTTTTGAACACCACATTGCCTCCATTGTACGGAAGTCTTTCTACATGGCCCACCTCATAAGTAAGGGTATCTCATCCAGGAACAAGGAGGTCAAAACATCCCTGTACACTCCCTTATCATACCCATTATCAAGTACAATGCCCCCTTTGGCATGCACCTTGCCAAGCACATGCAGCAGCTGGAGAGACCACAGAGGTTACTGACCAGGAAAATCCAGGGTCTCAAACACCTATCCGATACAGGTAGGCTAAAAGCTCTGTCCCTCTACTCAATCTCATACAGACTACTCACAGGTGACCTGTGTCTGGCCGTCTCAGACCCAACCTTGATGGTGTTGCTGCATATCCTTAAGTCAAGCTCCAAGGTCTCAACCTGGTCTGTGACATTAACAGAACTTGTTGGCAGGATAGATAGCAGCAGATAGGAACACAGTCTCACACAAGACAAACAGATCATTATCTGGAATGTATTACTTTAGAAGGGCTTGATCTGGACACAGCTACTAAATCCACAGTGCTAGGAGAGGGAGCTAGAGGAGTGACTCAGGGAGTCCAGCAGCATGTTTACTTCCCCTGCAGTGTGAACTAGTGAGATGACGATGCCCTCATCTATGATCAACTGCCATATGAACACCACCTTTCTGCACATACAGCCATTCATTGTGCTTTCACTTCTGTTTAAAGGTCACACAAGTTGGGTTGTTGTCAGACTAGATTAGGAAGGGAAAAAGGTGCAGCTTCTTCTAGAAGTCCTGAAGCCTAGCAGGACTGCCCATAATTCCATCAAGTAAATGCAAATCCCCATTTCCAAGGGAAACAGGTCCTTTTAACTGTGCCACAGATGAATGAAATTCCACACCCAGCCAGCAAAGCACATATCACTAAGAACTGTAACAGACCTGACAAAAGGAAAGCAAGGCCCAAATGGAGATTGGTGAAAATAACTCACATTCCAGGCTCTAGCACCAAAGATATGACATACCAAGAAAAGATATGTAATCATGTGGTAGGCTCTGAAACCACTGATACCATACATTCAAGTGCATTAATCTGGCCTCAAGAGTGCAAACAACAAAACCACAGCTAAGTTATCTAGCACTCTGTACAGCTCCCTGATTTGGCACTCCCCACCAAACTTTAAGGGGGTGACTAAATAAAACAAAAAAATGTCCATTTTACTACTCAAAATGTCCTCTCCAATTTGTTGTAAAATACTTTTCCGCACTGGAAACTGTAGCACAGCACTTGTTATAAATGTAACAAAGCAGCTTGCTGCAGTTTTAATACCACACATGAAGCACTTTAGCCATAACTACAAATATACTGTACTACCGTCCCAACAGTATCTGCAGATTGCACCCCCTAACACCTTGCGCCAAGGACAGCTGTCTACTTCACCTTGCCCAAGCTTCACCTCTGGCAAACAGTACCATTAAGAATCATGGCAGCTATCAAGCCCATAATTAATTTTAGGGTCCGAACCTGAATTCTGTATTGTATCCTGAATCAGGAAAAGTCTTTTCTCCTGAGCCTCTAAGCAGGAAAGAATGGCCTGCAATGGATAGTGTTCAACACTGCACTGGTAAAGGCAATCATCTTAAAGAAGGGATAGTTCAGAAAAAAGGGAGAGGAACAAAGGATAACCTCATTTGATGTAGAATGGCAGGAATTTAGGAATAAATGCAGCAGGCTCAAAAGTGCAACGAGCACATTGGAACAACAGAACAGTCTAATTCCCAAGCAATTCCTCATATTGCAGCTAATGATTAATGAGAATAGGGTGAAAGACACTGACACTTATGGATGTGCAGTTAAGAAACTGATGGTCCAACTCACCTTTTCAGAATGCTTGTTAACTAGAGAGTTAAGGGAAAAGGCCACAAAGTTGGGGGAATATAAGAAAGGATGGTGTACAAAAATTGGTTTAGCCTTTTTGATATAAGAGGCAGTGATAACGGTTGAAGGGAATGACAGCAGCATGATATTATATATCTGATAACATAAATTACAAGATGACTATCTTACCACTGGAAAGAAAGGAAATCTGGGATCACTACATGATGAGGAAGAAAATATAAAATTTCTAAAGCAGTTCCTTATAGAGAATGTGTCCATGTCAAGGCTTACCAGAGTAGAACTGCTTTACATAATTTTCTACAAAAAGACACATGAATACTGAGACACAGATTTAAAGAGAAAATACAAGTTTGTTGTTAGAGTGCCAGCAAGTAGGTGGATGCTGTACATGCTTTTAAATATTAAGAAGGCTACCATGAAAATAGTAAGAAACACAACAAGTTGGTTACATCGTTTTTTTGAAAACGGAGACTTTTGGTAAAAGTTCAAATATACGTAATTTTAATTTGAACTTTTACCAAAAGTCTCCGTTTTCAAAAAACCGATGTAACCAACTTGTTGTGTTTCCTAGTTCAGTGTGCTGATTTGGTTTGAACATGAAAATAGTAAGAGTTTTGATGTGGCTGAAAAAAAAAGAGAAATGATACTCTGTGATGTCAGTCTTATTACCATGGCTTAACAGTTGTACATGTTACCTATGTCAGAAATACAGGTAGAACAATAAAAGAAAGAATATGCAAACATCAGTGGCATAAAGTGATGAAGTCCTGACTATAATCCAGATGACTCAAACTGGATTAGCAGCTTGAACACCTGTTGGATGTGGTGTGAGGAAAGGGAGGAGTGACATGGCCCTGCTGGCTCACCTTTCCCTCTCTGGGGAAGTGGGATGGTATTGAAGTACATGTAAAGGGTGAATGTTCCCTGACAGAGACCACTGACTACACAGGAAGGCTGGCTTCATGAAAGAGTAAAGCTGCCTAATGCCACCACATCAAATCCTGCAGCAATACGGGGCATGTTCTGTTGGTTCAGGGCTTAAAAGCAAAAGCTTGGTCTTTGATAAGATGATGGCTCCACTCTTACTACTTGGAGCTTACCTCTAGGAGGAATGAATAAGCTGCTGGGCTCCTGCTTTCTGAGGATATGGATGGGATAACTCTATGCAAAGGAGCAAGCCTGATGATCAAATAAAGCATGAGAAAATAAACTAAGCCTATCTATATCTATGTAATTATCTATCTACATAAAAGGATGGTAAAAACACTGTGAGCATCATATGCTATACTTACCATGTCCAAAGCTACTTGAATTTTAACCCTTTTGACATCAGAATTGGAGTAAGTCCCTGTGAGGAAATTCTGGATACGCAGCCAACTACATTCTGACTGGGTAGGTATTCTCCTAGGGTTATTTGGCACATTCTTTGAGCTAAATAAAAAGAGAAGAAATTTACTACTATGAATTTACAATGTTTTTTTTTTAATGTGAAGTTAAGATGTCTTCCCTGAAAGAGTAGAGAAGACAGAATATTTTAACCATGAACTCCTTTTCATAAAACAATTACCTTCAAATCACTAAACATAACTTCTCCCCTGTGAAAACACATCGGTAAATAAATAGTAATCAATGATTATTTTTATCTAAATCTGACTATGTGAAAGTGAAAACAATACAATGAACGGATGTCATTCTAAAAATTGTTAAAGGAAATTTGCAGTTCCATATTGGCTTTAAAGGAAACAATGTAATTATAAAAAGAAACTTACAATTCATGACATCTCACATAAGCATGTTGAATATTTACAGCATTTAATGAGATGTTGTTTCACATTTCTGACAAGACTGTATACTGTAATGAATAAAGACAATAAGAGGTAAATAAGCTACAGAAAACAGGTTCAGATTTTCTTTCTGCAAACCCCTGTGTATGCTGTGACTAAACAAAACTTTAAAACATGTCACTGTAATACAGGTATTAAAAAGAATTAATGACTTAGATAAAATAAAATTGTCCCCAAATAAAGCCTATAAAAAAAGATTGATGTTATTCCAATAAGGTACAACACAATCAAAGAACATGTGTTGCCAATCTGCTCTCCAACAAACTTGCTTCTTTTTAAACATTAATTCAATTTTATAAGGTGTGAAGAAAGATATATGCAATCATTTCCAAGTAAAAGGTTTCCATCTAAGAGAAGACGTTTTCTGTTTAGAAGATATTAAATAATATTTTTTATACTCTTCACCTGGAGGTCTGCTATCAATGTGAGTAAAATAGTTCCAATAACTGTCATTGCAACGTTTTGTTTCTTTCCTCACCACTATAAATAATTTGGATAACAGACCCTCTCCCAGTGTGTTTTGTTGTATTATTATTATTATTATTATTATTATTATTATTATTATTATTATTATTAAACGTTCAATTAATTTTGGGATAATATCTCTTACCCTTGGTTGCATTAACTTAAGTTTACCTTCTACATACTGTCTTGCAAGACACATCCAACCACAGATCTTTGCTTAAATCATATTTACTTATGATATAATCAACAAAATGCAGTTTTTCATTACTCATTAATTGAAACCAATATATCAGATTTTGTTTTCTTTAGGTGTAATCATTTTGTCTGAAATTGAAGTGAAAATATTATTTTGAGTATATGCTGTAGGGAAAAGAAGAAATATCCATGTCTTATATGTTGGATTTCTATAAATTAAGTTTCTAAAGGAATTGTTGGGTGTTATTTCTTAATTTCCTTATGTAAGTAAATAAGGACTTGTAATTATCCTTAGCTTCCAGTACTAGTCTAAGTTCATAGGATGCCTTTGTTTTCCTGATGGTAATTTTCAATACCTTTAATCATTTTTTGATGCTGACGTTGGTTTCTGGGTCTTTAGTTCTAAATTCTAAGAAGCTTTTTCCTTTTATTGCACTGTTTATTTATGCATATAGACCACCAGGCTGATTTGCTTTTCTGCTTTTCATTTTTAGATCTGGTAGGGACTGTCAGATTAATAAAATTTTCAAGGTGAGCATAGAATTTATATGCATAACTACGAACCAGGTAAACATTTTGGGGGTTACAATTACAACTGAACTTTGAGACTTCAGCACACAATTGTAGGAGGGTTTGTACATTTGACAACTTTAAATTTGTTGGTTTGGTGATTTTGAAGGTTAACAGTTAGCAATCTGACTTGACCGGGGAACAGTGAGGTAGTGTACACAGATGCAATATTTTAAGGACCAGATCAATAATAGTCTGTCCTCTGAGGGACTGCTTGACTTGACTATCTGACCCCGAAAATTACTGACGTGTTATTGTCAATCTCACCTTTATTCTCACTGATGGGTGGGATATGATGTGTTAGATCCATCTCAGCCTTTCCAATAGCTCGAAAATCTTCAGCACAGCTCATGGGCTTCTTACCTACCCAGAATGCAGTTCCTCTGCTTCCCCAGATCTCATTTGCCACGCTGTGGGAAGGTTCTTCAAGCAAGCTCAGGGCCAAGTTCAATTAAACATTTTTCTCTTTAACTGCATTTTTTCTCATATTTCTACAATTAATAGTTAGTTGTAATTTTTCGTTATTTCTTCCCTTTGTTAGTGCCCTTTTTGAACACAGGAGTGTTGTTTCGCACCCGTTTTACTTACAAGGTGTTCCCCTTCCCATTGTTTTTGGAATTATTATAACTGCAGTGAGTTCTTCTTTACTGGTTCCCATTCATTTTAGTTAGAGAATGGTCACTAAGCCTTTGTTGAAAGTCCATTTAAGTTAGAGGACTTTTCTACTGGTTTCAAGTCCGTTTAAGTTAGAGGAATTTCTCTACTTTTCCGAAGTCCATTTAATTTAGAGGACTTCCCCTTTCCTCTCCCTCCATTTCCCCCTTCTGCCCCTTGAAGTCCATTTAAATTAGAGGCCTTCCTTCTTCACTAACCTTATCATACTGTTGCTGAACAGTTTGTTATGGCTGTTAGTATAGTTTAAATAGCTTAATAGTATAATTTCTTTGTATTAGTTATTTGCACTTTCTGTTTCAGTGCTTTCTTTAGGCTGCCTTCGAACATGTCGCAAAAGGAAGACAAACCTTTGGGCTTAAAGAAATGTGAGAAATGCAGCAAGATGCCGCCCCTCAGTGATTTGCACACACTGATTTTACTGTTTGGGACCTCTTCATTTGTAAGAATCATGCTCTGTCATGCCTTTAATTCAAGGGCATTATTATAATGTTAAAACAAGTTGACACTGAAAGGATTGATTAAACCCCCCCTTCTCTGAGGTTATCTCATCAATCCCTCCTCTCCTAAATCTGACAAGTCTGAGAGGTCAGGGAAATGGTCATCTCCTGCTCCAAAAGCCTTGTCAGAGCTGAGATCCAAGCAATGAAAGTTGTCTGCTCCAACAATACCTATGGAGCAGACAACTGCTACAGAGCTGAGAACCACCTCGGATCACTCCAAACCTTCAGATCTGAAGACATCCATAGAGTCAGCCCCGAAGTCCCCACTGACATCTGAGTTTCATTATCGGAGCAGTTCTCCATCCATGGAGCTGATTACAACTCGGTTTCCATCACCCTTTCTTGCTAGATCCAGATCACCAACACTGTCCACAAGGTCTATCAGGAGCCTCTCTGATGAAGATGTGGACAGAGTGGTGCAGAGGCTTCTTAAGACACCTGCCGTGGCCAAGCTTCTTTTGGATCCAAACCCAAAGGAGTTGGATCAGACTCGTATTACCCCAGTGGCGGCTACTCCTCCTCTGAGCTGTCCCTCGGTCTCACAGCCAGAAGACTTTGATATCTAGCTAGTGTCTGTATTGGATCAGAGACCAACTATTGGTTCTTCAGATCCGGTGTCTGCCCAGAGTGTTTCCGCCCAGTCAGAGCAGGAAACCTCTGGAAGCCAACACTTGCCATTCAGGTCCATGGAGTAGATTTGGGCCACTTTGGATCCGACACTGTCTTATGGGGGCTCGGCTCAGATGGGTTTGGCTCCTCTTCCTCGGAACTTCCTTCACTGTCGCTGAGTGTTCTCTCTGGCCCAACATCTTTGTTGTCAGGTCTAGAGAGTTCCTCGGAGCAGGGGTGGTCTGTTTTTGAGGTTATGAGGAGGGCAATGACTGCTCCTCAGTCTCAGAGACAGTCTCCATCAGAGCTTTCTCCCTCTACAGCACAGGTGTCTTTTCCTCTTCACCCTCATCCACAGGATCACAGGGATACAAGGACTCAGGATGTTCTCCAGGGGACTTGCCCCCTTCTGAAACTTCTCTACAATATCCCACTGAAGAATTCCCTCAGAAGAGGACATGCAAGAGGAAGCATCGACTCCCCACAGGAGTCAGTCACTTCAGATAATGACCTTGATGAAGCAGAATGGTCCCCACGATTGCCTCCTGAAGATGTCTCCTTTGGAGACATCCTAGAAATCCTGAAACAGAGAGGTGGCTGGCAGTCCTCATCCCCTTCTACTGAGGAGATGGTATACCTGAAGGCTTTTGGATCCCACCCTCCAACATCCTGGGCGACTCCGACATTTGACAACCTTATCCAGTTAATATCTCGAAAGGCATGGGAGACCCCAGACTCCAAAGCCTATTCCTAGGATGCCAAAAGTACAGTTTTGCGCCATCTTCCTCAGTGTTTCTTGCCCCAGATGCCAGAAGCCCTCCTGAAGGGCTAAAATGGATAGATGCCAATGTTTCCAAAAGGATAGAGACATCTACATTTATGGTGTAGGTAAAAACTGTACTATGTCCTTCATGGATATGCATCTGCAGTCAAGCTGGGGTAGAAATACCATAGCCAACTAGGAGGAGAGGAAAAAGATAAATTATGTGTTATGGCAAATGTATGCACGGGTCCAAGCAGTAGCCCTCAATAATGTCTTTGTTTTCCTCCTCGTAGAAGGCTGTGGTGGTGGCTGTTGCCCTTGTAGAATGAGGTCTTATATTTCTGTAGATGTTTTTTCCATGTGGAGAAGTAACAGAATGTTCAATTCCCATCCCCTAATTGATTGTCTGTTTGAAGCTTTTTTTCCTCTTCCTGTTGCATAGGCCTTGCAAAGTTGGTCAGTCTTTCTGCTGCTTTGGTTTCTGTTTTGTAGTAGTAGCTGCTGTCTATGTAGTCCAAGAAAGGTATGCAGTATACTTTCTTTTCTGTTTTGTGGGTTGGGAAAGGGAAGAGGTAGGTGGATTGCCTGTAGGTTAGACACTGGATACCACCTTAGGCAAGGATGTTGGATTAGTGCCTCATGGATACTCTATCTTGGTGGAAGATGTATAAGGTTTAGGGCCTGTAGTTCTGAAACCTCTCTGAAACCACTCCTTGCTGAGGTAAGCAGTTTGCCATGGGCAAGTTTTTCCATGACAGGTGTTGTAAGTCTCTGCTGTTACTGCTGGCTCAAGTGATCTAGCACGTAGTTTTAAAGTTTTTTAGTTCCCAAGCTGTGTGGTGGTGGAGGTAATTTCTTGGAGGTTTTACATTCTTGATTCCTCTGAGGCAGAGGGAGCGCAAAAACAGGTGTATCAAAGCTGTATTCTGCTCAAAAATAGCTGATGCATGTATCTTGATGGACTGTAGTTGTTCTGAGTTAGCATCAAAGGCATCAGGGTATTGGCCACATATTGTTCGAGAGACAAGCCTTTTAGTAGTGGATACCAGTGTTGTCTTGGCCAGGAACTAGCTATCAGGATTATGGATGGATCTTCTTCCTTTTTAGAATTACTTTGTGTATCAGGGAGAGGAGGGGTGGGAATGCATATGGCCCTTCCAGCTGGAGGAAGCGCCACCACTTTTCCCATTGGAGATGTAGTGGGATGTCCCTTGTGCAGAATTTTTTTTGAGTTGGTGATTGTGAGGAATTTCAAATAGATTCTTCGGTGTTGCTTCTTGTTCTGTCGGGTCTGATGTCCGGGTGGTGCAGGTGCGTGTGAGCATCTGATGTGGTCCTGCTTAAATGTCCGCTGTCTAGCTTTAGTTTCCTGGTACAAATCTTGTTGTAGCTAGTGTAGGGATGTTGTAGCTGAGTACTTAGGAGTCCACAGGTTTCTGCATAGGGGGGCGCCCAGAGGTACTCCATGTTTTGTTGATGTACCACATGACTGTGGTGTGTGTCTGTCCTGATCAACAGCTGGCTCCTTTGAGAAATGGTCTTGAACTTTGGATAGCCAGTTTGGAGCCAGTTTTTCTTTTGATGTTTTCTTGCAGTTGATGATGAGCAGGTGACCACCCCCCATAAGTTTGTCCAGAATTGCGGCCCCATCCTAGGTCTGAAGCATCTGTTGTAATGCCTGGCTTGCTTTGACATCTGTGAAGGGAAGGGCTTGACATCTCTGTGACTCCACTGGGCCAGCATTAAATTTAAGCATGGAATTAGTGGGCCTGTTGTTCCGAGGCTGTTAGTGTGTTTTCTGTTTGAGGCTGTGTAGGGTTGTACATTCTGTTTCTTATCCAGTAGGTACCTGCATAGTTTTCTCCATGAAGCATGAAGGCCATAACCAAAAAGCCGCATGATGCTTTGTTCTTGTTTGTTTTTTGCAGAACTTTCTTGACAAGAGTTTGTTCAGGAGTTCTTTTTGTTTTTCTGTAGTTAGGTTCTTTTGTTGTCTGTAGTTAGGAATGCCATCTTGTCCAAATTTGGTAATTCTCTTGTGTAATGTTTGTTTGGGATGATATCAGTGCTTGACTTTTCAATACGTGAAGTACAATGAATCTGTTGTTGCAGTAAATTTGTTTGCAAATTTCTGTTTGTCAACTGCAGGTATTTTTGGTAAAGTGGGCAGTCGTTGCGGGCCTTGGTCAAATGAATTGAGTACATTTGCAGGTACTGATTGATACAGGCATGTTGATAAACAAAAGGCAAGCGATAGATAAATAAAGGCAATGCTGAGGAATTATTAATTTTCCTGCTGGAAAAATGAAATTACGACGGCAGGAATTGCAGTGAAGATAGGGAGAGTTGGTATACCTCACCAGATCTCCTTACCAGCGACCTGTAGGCCTCCTGTAGGGTTACTGGGTTGCTGTGGGGGACAATTTTGAATTGGACAGGTTATGACAGGTGGTTTGTGGTGGACAGATTTTTTGACTTTCTCTTTTCCTTCAACAGGGAACTAGAAGTCGTCTGAAACCCCTTTCTTTCCGCTCCTGCAGGTACTTTTTTCTCCGGCTCATGTTGTAAAACTCCATTTTTTTGATTGGAAGTAGATTTTTTGATCCTTTGAGATTTGGGCATAGTGTGGAAGTGGGGTATAGTGTGGAAGTGTAATCCCGGTAACCTGTATGTTGTTATTGCAGATGTGGTGCCAGTTTGTTATGTAGTTGCCAGTTCTTTGCAAAATTAGACTGTTATTTGCTCCTGGAGTGGGTTATTTAAGTAAGTCACTGTGGCAGTTGAAGTATGAGATCACTGTGGTCTGCCATGCCTCTGCTGCTGTGCTGTGGCTGTAGTCCTGCCCTTGCCCTTCTGGTCTGCGTCCTCTGCTGCCTCTCTGCGTGTATCTTTGCCTTTCTGCCTCTTCTAGTCTAGGAAAAATGGCATGGAAATTGGCCAGGAGTCAGGGGAAGGGACTGGAGAAGCAGTTCCTGCTAAAAAACAGGGGTTGAACCTGCAGGAAATCTTGGCCATTTTCTTTGAACTGATTTGCCTTTTCTTCCATTTTCTTCCTTAACCTGCTGGGCAGGCATCTAACAATCAAACTTGTCTTATCCATAGGAGCATCTGCTTAGCTAGCTTTTATGCCTTTCTGAGTTTGGCTTGCTCCTTTGTTCATACATGCCCATCACTGTGCCAGTCATGGCTCATCATTTTAAAGGATGGCTCACCCACTGAAGAGAGATATTTATGGCCCATTTTTAAGGGAATATTTTATAACCTGCTCCATATTTTACCATTCTATTACATATTCTTCACAAATCAAGCATTTGGTCAACTGATTAGTATCATGTGATCAAGGCTAATAAAAGCTGAAGGGTATTGTATTATGTAAAACTGGCTGTTTAAAACTCTTGCTTTAGAGAGTAGCTGAGTGTATTTAGAAGGTGGTTATGCTGCTATGGTTGGGTGCTTCCCTTATGCAGGGGCCTTAGCAACTGCCTTTGGCAGGGTGGGATGAAGTGTGGGTTTGTAGTCTACTGGGTCTGCAAGGGGGCCTTGGGGGGGCTGGTCTGAGTGTCAGGCACCTGCTGGAAATCTGTCTGGTTTGGCAAAGAAGGAGGGGTAATGAGTCTGAGTGAGAGCAGACATCATTGAAAGGGAAGCCTACCTTTTAAGTAAGGAGGAATTTCTAAGGGCCTGAGAGAATCTGAAGGTTCTGGTTAAGCTGCTTTCAAAGGCTCTTCAGGAGAGGAAGTAGCTGGGACTGGAATTCTTTTGTGGCATGAGCTCGAATGAAGGAGGATTCTTCTGGAGGAAAATGTCTGAATGGTCAGTTCAGCATCAAGGTCTCAAAGAGTGAATCAGGAGCTCAGTTTGGTCAGTAATGTCCTGGGCATGCCCTGATCATCTGAGGGGAGGCTTTTGGGCTCAGCTGAGAAAGAGTCTCTCTTGTCTCAAATCTTCTTGAGGTCTGGGTGGGGAGGGAAGGAGGGTGGTTTAACAGGCACTGATTTGGCAGGAGCATTTGGGGCTGGAAGCTGGCGAAGGTTGAGGTGGTTTAAGCTGCAGGCCCAGTAGCAACTTGGCTGCTTTAGCAGGCATCAGGCATAATGGACATGGCAGCTCAGTCAGTGGCAGCACCTGCGTGCTTTCAGAGAGACATTCAGGGGGCTAGTCAATGACAAGTGCAGATGTAAGTCGGCTGTAGTAGATTCAATGTGCAGCAGGGGCCTCAAATGTAAGCAGATTGACTGTACCTATATCAGTTCAGCCGGTTCCACGGCCGAACCGGGGTCTTACCAGCGGTTTTGCCTTTGCGTGGTTGTAGCGGAAACCTCACACGACAATGTGTCGGTCTTTCAGACCGAAAAACTGTTCTGCAAGGTTGTAGGTGGTGACGGCGTATAACAATTGAAGAGCGAAGAATGTTCTGCAAACTCCGACCGGTACTGTAGGCTGCGTGTCGGGCAGAAGGAAAGACAGGCGAAAAGGCTGCTACATTATGAGGGCTGGTTAAACAATTAGGCAGACAGTAAGTGACATCATGAGGCTGAGAAAGGTCCCTCCCACAGGTTAGACTAGCATTTAAAGCCTTTTTCTCGTATTCGCTGAAAAAATTCTGATCCCACTCGACCCGGCACTTGCGAACAGCTTGCTTCGAAAAATCTCTGGCAAGAAAGACTGAGGGCATGGGCAACAGCTGCTGCTTGGCGGGGCGTCAATACCTGAGATCAAGATGCGGAGCGGACTTTTACGGGCCGGACCCGGACTTTGAATCTGAGCACAGACGGCGTCCTGGATGAGGAACAGACATGTTGTCCTGGGACCCGGATCCATGAATCCGGTTAAGTACATTACAGCACCCAAGGATCAAGCTTTCCTCACAAAGGGTGTAGCAGTGAATGTCATGGTGGCAGCCATGAAGGAGGAACTCTCCGAAACTAGTTCCGCTATCCATCCTCCTAATAAGGATTTAAGGAATATGGATAGATATGGGAATTGTGTCTTTTCTTCAGTGGCTTGCATATTGAGATTGCTGAATTACCTTACTCACTTCACCAGATTACAGAGAGACCTGTTGAAAGAGTCATCAGACTCTCTCAAAGGAGCTGTAGCTGATGTGGCGGCAGATAAGATCAATGCAGAGATCAATTCAGTTGTTAACTTGTCCATGAGACTCATTTCTTATGCAGCAGATGGAATGAGTAGGGCAGCAGGATCAGGCATCTCTATAAGGAAGTAGGCTTTGATGTGCCTTTGCAATTTCGTGGAGCCCTTTAAGTCTTCCTTTGTTAATGCTCCCTTCAATGGCTCATCTCTTTTCGGGCCAAATGTCAAAAAATGCTAACTCAGTGTGAGCAACAGGGTGGGGCTTCCTTTGTTAATGCTCCCTTCAATGGCTCATCTCTTTTCGGGCCAAAAGTCAAAAATGCTAACTCAGTGTGAGCAACATGGTGACCCTATCTGCTGTTGGAGTATGTTTTTCCAAACCTACTAAACCATATCCAAAAGGTCAGAGGGGTAGTGGGAAGATGTGGTTCAGGAAATCTCAGAGCACCTCAGACACCAGGGATTCCAGGTGTTTCCATATTTGGATGACTGGCTCATAACTGCCCCAACTATGCTTCTGCTGCAACAAGTAAAAGATTATGCACTTCATCTTTGCTCTAAACTAGGAATTACCATAAATTACAACAAATTCTCCTGACACTCAATTTATAATTTTTATCTTGGAAAACACTTTTCTTGGTAGCTATCACCTCAGCTAGAAGAGTATCAGAACTACAAGCTCTTTCGTCTGAACATCCATATTTAATTTTTCATAAGGATAGAGTTTCTTTACGTACCAATCCTTCTTTCCTCTCCAAAGTCGTGTCGGAAAGCAACCTAAACCACATTACTGAGTTACCTGTTTTTTTTCCCTATTTGCCAAAACAAAGGCAAATACTCTCTACATCTTCTGGATGTACATAGACAATTGCATTTCTACGTGCACAGGACTTCAGAATTTAGGAAATCGGATCAACCTTTTGTAGCTTACTCTGAGACTAGAAGAGGTCTACAGGTCTCAAAAGTTAGATTGTCTAGATGGCTTGCCCTTTGTATATCTTATATATACTCCTCAAAAAGCAAACCTCTCCCCTTTCCTGTCAAAACACATTCATAGATTTTTCATAGGTTAGTACTAGGCTAACTGCCCTTGCAAGCCATTGTAAGCCTAGCCAATTATCCCTTGTGAGACTCAAACCCTGCCACTGTAAGTTGTGTGCAACACCTTAACCATTAGGCCACCCTCCCAACCCCAACAACATTCCACCAGATCAGTTGTGACTTCAGTAGCTTTTCAAGCAAGGCTTTCATACGACAGTATCTGTGCTGCAGCAACATGGGCTAAGCCACACACCTTAATTACTTATTACAAAGTGGATTTGGCCTCCAGAAGTAAGGCTTCTTCGACCCATCACTGAGAATAAAGGTAGAGATGGACAACACACATGGAATGTTATGGTATGAACACAACAACTTTTTTTATGAAATCAAGGAATATTGGGCATAACCTACATGTGAGGTATAGGTATACCAATTTACTGACAGGTAGTTAAAGCCTGTACACTTAGGAATCAAACATTGTTTTTAGAAGACACTGGAGGAGCCCTATAACATGCTATGATCTGACAGTAATTTTTATATAGAGTGATCTGTATCTCAATAAGGTTGGTTTGCAGGTCTCTAGGAATCTGCCTTGATGTAATGTGGTCTTTAACAAATGTAAATACCCACTGTACTTTTCACTTGGTCTAAAGGCATGGTAGGTGTAAAACCCTGGTATAAAAGGAGTGCTTTCTGCATGTCTAACCATGTTTCACTAATAATACACACATGAATGCTCTCCAAATGCAGGAAGCCTCAAGAACAGGCAATTTGTTAAAACTCCTGGGGTTGAGCAGTGCTCCCTTGACATTGTCCAGTCCTTGATTTGTTTTGATTTTTTAGGGTGGGAGAGCCATTAGCTGGACCCTGCTTAAAAAGGCATTAAGAGGTAGCAAGGGCTATACTCAGCATGCAGATGTCTAGGAATCAGAGGTACAAGCTGTCCTTGGCAAAACAAACACGACTGTGCAACAACTCTTTCCAAGCAAAGACATAGTGGATCCCCTCAAATGGCACTATTTATTTAGCCAATTGTTGAAGTTAATCATCTTGTCTTTGTACTTCGGCATCATTCTTGGAAAAGGAAGGATTATGTTCAATACCAGGGTCTTTCCTGCATCTGTGACATGCATGGAGATCTCATAAATGTCTCTGCAAGGTTCTGCTTACTGTTTACACCCACATGAACCACCATCTTGTCATAGTCATACTCATTTAGCTTAAGGGCCCTTGCAACATCACAGATTCTGGCACCTGAAAGACAATTCATTTTCACCCTATTTTTGTCCAGCCTTATGAGAGTAGTATATTTTTATTTTTTATTTTATTAATAGGGTTTATGTGCACAGTGTTTGGGGGAAGCTTTTTTTCTCGTGACCCTCAGCTAAGGATGTGGTAGCATGTGCTGTAGTGTTTGATTTCTGTTAACTCCTAGTGTTGGTTTTCTTTAGAGGCTTAGGCAATTACTTTTTTACAGCCACAACGTATGATAATTTTCAATGTACTTGTGTAGAGTGCTGCGAAGGAGTGTAGTGTGCACAGACTCTGTTCACATGTGAAAGTGATAACTCATGTCTTAGCTAATATTTGCATCTCTCACAGATAGCTTATGACAAGATAAGTAACAGTACATTTTCTGTGAGAATCAAGCAATCTTGTTATATTACCTAAGTAGACCAAGTGCTGAGAGGCTGGCAACTGAGAAGAGAGAAACTGCATGACCTTCCATTTAGTTCAAGAGTTACATGCCAAATACAGCAAGAAAGCCTGGATTGAGGTTGCATTACTGTGAATGGCATGGTTATCTCACTATGAATTATATCCATTCCTTTTAGACAGGTTAAGGTGTCCTACTGGCAGGCTTCCTGACTTCTATATTAGTTTGGGAATGAATCTCACCATGGGATCAAGATCATAGCCTCCAGGCTGACAGTTTAAAGCTCTTTACTTCTGAATGTATTGCAACTCCCTCCCATTGTGGAGTTATCAGGTGGCATGGTGTGAGAAGAATAAATAAATGTACTAGTTGAGAGAACCAGTATTGTCATGACCAAAAAAAAGGTCTATTAGGAAGGCAATCTGCTCTGTCTTTTCTTGCTCTCAGACCTTTGTGTGAGACAGAAAGGGAGAGAAGGTATAAAGAAGCCCTCTGTCCTATTGGACTGAAAAAGCATTTACTGTCCAGCCTGCTTGCATGAGTACAGCAGAATTTCTGAAGTGGGAAATTTGAAGTGGTATTAACAGCTTTTCCTCTGGAGTTCCCAGTGTCAAGAGTGAAAATGTGGAAGATCCCCTGATCTAGTTTCCATTTTGAGGATTAGAGATGACCTGCTCAGCTACTCTGCCAGTGAATTCTGAGCCTGGATGATGTAAAATGCCAGCACAGTGTAAATTCTGCTACTTGGCCAGGTTACAGGCCAGTTTTATAAAGCTGGTAAAAGTGAGCTGACCTTGTCTGATATTGCATTAGATGACTGCAGTGTTGTTTGCCACTACTTTTAGGACTCCTGGCTTCCAAGTTACCTTGAATATCTGAAGTATACAAATTAATTCTAATATATCACAAACAGTAATATGTTTGGTATTGTCATGGAGTTTCCATAATCCCCTAAGTTCCAGTGTTTCTATGTGCACTTTTCATGGTTAGTGTCTAGGATCCCTGGAGAAGTATTAAAACCAGCATTCCTGGGATATAAACACTTGAATTATTAATGCTGAATGTCAGGTATGATTTGTAGAACCTGCTCCACTGGATGGAATTACTGATGCCATATCCTACATGTGTAACAACAGATCTGCATCATTTGCAGCTTGGCTACAGGAACCATGATGATGGAAGTGGACATGAACCCAAATATTTCCTGGATGATCCAGGCTGTTATGCAGGCCTTTTTCAATAGCTGCAGAAAGGAGATCAGCGGGGAAAGACTTTCTGGTGGGAGAGAGTCTGCTCTACTTGGTATCGACATTTATTCCATAAAGGGTCTTCCCGTGTGAAGGGACAAAACTGGAGTTTCACTAACAGAGGTGCCCAGACTGGTAAGACATAAAGAAACGCAGTTATGAGCATTTTATCTCTTCCTGGGAAATATCCTGTATTAGGCAGTTGTCCAGGTATGGATAAAAGTACAGTTTTGTACCTACCATAAATGTAGAGCCCAAAATACCTGCACCAAAACATGAACAATATATACAATGCAATGCAAAAGCCAATCCACCTAGAAATAGTTTGTTTTGAACAACTGCTGAGACTGCCTAAAACCTCTAAGAAACTGCTTGAACAAAGGATGTCTGAGATAACAGATGAGGAATCAATCATCCTTGGCCTGTCTTGTCTGACCTTAACATCTCCTTCATGTTGATATGTAGATGCTGTAGTCTGGCAGGCCACTTGTCTTGTATCCACTTTCCATTTAGATGAGCTGTGTCCATACATTTTTGAGATACCATTGTAAGATAGTTGATGGAAGTAAAGCGATAGACTCATTTGTTTGTATTCAGTCTCACACCCAGGCAATGCAGAGAACTGATAATGAGAATCAAAGACTGAGGATATGGACTGCAGCAATGGAAGACGAAGAACATCATGAATACTTCTCAATATTACGTGGACCAAGACTGGAGATAAGTACCTGGTAAATACACTGGGAGCAATGGATGGCCCAAAGTATAGAAAGATGAAATGGAAGTGTAGTGGCTCTGCCAAGAACATCAGGAACTTTACACATACCTTATAAATGGGGAGTATAAAGGAAGGCATATTTCATGTCCAAGGTTCACAAAAGAGCATCTAGCAACTGTATGGGAAGTATGGCCTGCAGGATTAACATTATGAAAAAATTACAGTTGTGTACACTTACCATAAATGTAGATGTATTCACTGTTGCAGTCATTACACTTGGGTAATCTGCTGGGAGGTTGGCCTGATTAACAAAGTCTTGGGTCCTGCGTTGGTTGCTGTCCCTTCTTCCATGACGTCAGGGGTATAAAACATGCAGCCGACGCCATTACATCAGTTTTTCTTGCCCCAGATGTCAGGTGCCCTCCAAATGGGGAGCAAAATATATATAAGTATATAATTTAGAAACACAAAAAATATACCTACAAACAAAAGCAAATACACCCAAAAAGGCTTTTAAGCATAGTAAAAGAAAGGAGAGGTATAGTAAGAGAAAAAACAGGGGGCTGGATGGTGGGTAACCAGGACTGCAATAGTGAATACACTCGAACATCTACATTTATGGCAAATGTACACAACTGTACTATGTTCTTCATGTTTCACTGTTGCAGTCATTACATTTGGGTAGAATCCCAAAGCTATGGTTGGGAGGATGGATTTATACAGCATTAGGAGTAGCTATAAGGTCCTGCAGGACAGCAGTGGCAAAGCCAGCTCTGGATTTAGAGAAGAGAGGTAAATGATAATGTTTGGTGAACGTATGAACTGAGCTCCAGGTCAGCTTCTAGAATGTCTCTGGTAGGACCCCCCCTCCGAGAAAGGCTGCAGACGTAGATGCAGCCCTGGTGGAATGAGACCAGATCCCCTTGGGGATAGGTTACCATGGTGCATACAGCAGAAACAAATACAATGGCTTATCCATTTGGAAATAGTCTGCTTTGAAATAGCCTTTTCTTCTGCCCCTGCAGCAAATACCACCAATAGTTGTTCAGATTTTCTTAGAGATTTCGTCCTAAGTAGAATCTAAGGTGCCTGTGTACATCCAATGAATGCAGAATCCGCTCACCCTTGTTCTGTGGATTGGGGAAGAAAGTTGGCAGATGAATGGTCTGATTAAGAGCCACAGTGGATACCACCTTAGGCATGAAAGAAGGATTGGTCCTAAGAGCCACCCGGTCCGGATGAAAAATGATGAAAGGCTCCACTGCCACAAGAGCCTGTAATTCTGAAATCCTTCTAGGTGAAGTGACTGCTAAAAGGAAAGCTGTTTTCCAGGAGAGAAATTTTAGGTCTGCAGTAGCAGCTGGCTCAAAAGGAGGGAGAGTGAGTTTTTCCCAAACAAAATTGAGGTCCCATGCAGGAGTTGGCAGTCTTCTGGGAGGTCTTAAATTTATGGCCCCTCTGAGATACTGCTTTAGCAGAGGATGAGAGAAGAGGCGAGGTTCTGTGTTGTAATGAGCTGAAATGGCAGAGGCATGGATTTTTATGGAAGAAAAAGATAGGTCATTGTGTCATTGTAAGGCATCTCAGTTAAGTATTGCAGAATCTGAGGAATATTGTTCATTGCTGTGCTTATTCCTTGTGATTGGTTCCAGGCACAGAATCTTTTCCATTTGTCAGCATAAGATTTTCTACTATTAGGCCTTCTAGCCTCCAAAATGACATCCATCACTGGTTTGCTGAGGGATGGCAAGGGTGAAATTAGTTGATTAACCACGCTGCAAGATTCAAAGTTTGGAGATGAGTCTGCAGAATTTGGTAGTTCTGCTGAGACAGTAGGTAAGGTGTCTGAGGCAGGTGCCATGGAGGAAGGTGTGACACATTGTGCAAGAGTGGTTACCAGTGTTGGCGAGGCCAGTTTGGAGCAATCAGAATAATTTTTGGTTTGTCCTGTTTGACTTTTAGTTGAACTTTGGAGAGCAGAGGCAGAGGGGGAAACGCATAGACTGATAGGTTTTTCCAGCTGAATGATAGAGCATCCACTTTCCAAGCTTTTTTGTGATGAATTCTTGTGCAGAATTTGTCCAACTGATAGTTCTGGGGTGAGGCAAAAAGATCTATGTCTGGGTTCCCCCATTTGCGTGTCAACATGTTTAAAACTTGTGGTTCCAGTTTCCATTCGTGTGGGTCCATAAGATTTCTGCTTAGTTCGTCTGCTAGAGTATTTTGCTTTCCTGGCAGGAATTGAGCTTGTAATTGTATCTGATAGGTCAAGGCAGTGTTCCACAATGCCATGGCTAGTCTGCAAAGGGGGTAGGAATGTGTACCCCCCTGCTTGTTTATGTACCACATAACTGTGGTGTTGTCTGTCTTTATCATTAGTTGTCCTGGATGAAGGTAGTCCTTGAAGGCTGTCAGAGCATTCTGTACAGCTAGCATCTCTTTCTGATTGATTTGTAGGTGCATTTGATTTGGGCTCCATTTGCCCTGAATGCACTTCCCCTGCCAGATGAGCCCACCCCCCCCCAGCACAGTCTGATGCGTCTGTTGTTAGGGTTTGGGCGGCAGGGGGTGGAGTGAATGGCAGTCCCTTGTCTCTATTTGCAGGCAAGGTATAATAGGAATCATTGTTTCCAGGCTGTGACAATGTTGACTCCATAAACGTTTTAAATACCACTGAGGTTTCCTCATATGCAGTCTTGCATGTGGAATTAGAAGAATGCAGGAGGCCATGAACCCCAAAGCTTGCAGCATTTGTCTTGCAGATAGCAGGGTTTTTGTGGCCACCTGTTTGAAGTCAGTCATCAATTGAATTTGCTTTTCTGGCGTAAAGTAAGTCATCTGGGCAGTTGTATTCAAGCTTGCACCCAGGAATGTAATTTTTTGAGAGGGTACCAGTTGTGATTTATTTTCGTTTATTGTGTACCCTAGACAAGTTAGAACCCTTTTTACAAATGCCAGATGCTTTAGAAAAATGCCCTTGTTTTCTGCCTGAATTAGACAATCGTCCAGGTATGGCTATATTTGAATATTTCTTTGCCTGCAAAATACAATTACTGGTGCTAGGCACTTTGTGAAGACTCTGGGCGCAGTAGATAAGCCAAAGGGCAGTGCAGAGAACTGGTAATGCAAGTAGCCTGCTTTGAAGCGGAGGTATCTTCTGCAAGATTCCCTGATTGGGATATGCAGGTAAGCCTCTTTTAAGTCTAGAGTTACCAACCAGAAGAGTCATCATCTTGAATTTTGGAATGTCCAGAAATGTGTTTAGAGTGGATAAGTCCAGAAGTGGACGCCATGATTTGTCCTTTCTGGGCACCAGGAAAATTCTGGAATAGAAACCTTGTCCCTTTTGCTCTTCTGGTACTGGTTGAGTAGCCCCCATGTTCATGAGGGACAGAACTTGTTTCTGGGCCTCTGCCCACTGATTTGGGGGCAGATCTGGCCATCTGTTTGAGATTGGCAACATGTGGAAGTGAAATCTGTATCCTTGGGATACTATATTTAAAACCCATTTGTCCTGGGTAATAAGCTGCCAGTTTCGTAAGTGCTAGCTTTCCCCCCAAAGGGGCGGCTAAGAGATAAGTGCTTGGTGATTGTAGAGGGAAGTCATTGAAACTGTTTACCGTACGGAGGTGCCTTGTTGCTTCCAGATTTGGAGGTGGAGGCACCCCATTGTTTTGTTCTAAAAGTTCCTTGTGACTGAAACCTGGAGCCTTTGGAATGTCTTGATTTGACTTGAGCAGCTCTCGAAAGGACCAGTTCTTAGTAGGCCAGTGCCTACTAAATCTTGGCGGTTGCACTTGTAAGAAATCTTTCACAGTTTGCATAGATTTAGCTTTATCTTCCATCTTTTTTAACACTTCTTCAGCCTTATTACCAAAGAGACGGCCCTGTTGTAAAGGAGCATCCAACAATTTTGCTTTAACATAGTCAGGCAGTGTTTGCTCTTTGAACCAAGCATGCCTTCGTAGCACAGATCCAGTTACAGCAGCCCTGCAAGAGGCCTCCAAGGAATCAAAACCACATTGCAAAGTATGTTTTCCAACTTGTTCAGCTGAATGCAATATATCCTGCAAGTCTTTATTTTCCACACAGTCAGAGATTAACATCATTTTCTGTTTAAGTAGTCCCATGATATGCTGTTGATATTTAAGCATATGAAAGTGACAGTTTAAAGCCTTGATTGCCAAGGTAGCAGATGAGTAAACCTTCTTACCCATTGCACTGGAATCTCTATCAGAAGGGGTAGGCTTTTTGACCGTAGAAGCCTTAATGCCCTCGGGACCCTGAGAAATGGTTTCAGGATCAGCAATAGGGTTTTTGAAAAGGAATTTGTGGGAGTCAGGAACCCTGTAGTATCTATCTGGCTTACAAGGAGCTGGAGGCAGAGAATCAGGAGTCATACTAGATTCTGAAAAAACATCATCAACAATGTCTAGAACAGGAGGTATAGCCAAAAGCCTATGCTGAGGAAGTAGAAGAAAATCCCTAAGTCTCTTTTTATATTTAGAGAAATCCTGACTTTCCCAGTGGAAATGTTCCCTTAAGGCATATAAAGTTTCCCTGAAAGAAAAATCCTCAGGGGGAGAGGCAGAAGGAAAGGAATCCTCTGCATCAGAGTCCTCATAAGTAGGAATAGACACATCATGTTCATTAGAAGAGTCAGAAGAAATAGAATCCTCTTCAGAAGATTCATCAATCAATGTCTTGCCTAGGCCTCTTAGAAGGAGGGGGTTGGCTATCCCTGATCAGAGTAATTAAATCTTCAGCCATTTTGATAATTTGTTTTTTAGGCACAGGGGCCTGCACATGTGGCCCAGGCATCGTTTTTTTAGACTTAAATTTATATTTTGGCCTTAGTTTTGAAGATGGCGTTGGTCTAATATACAAATCTGTAGGCCTGAAAACACCCTCAAAAGCCGGTGCCTGCATAGCGGCTCCGGACTCATCTAAGGTAGAGACATCCGCGGGTTCCATAATTGAAGCATTTCGCAGCATACCGGACTCCGAATGGGTCTCAGTAGAGGCCTGCGAATCAGAAGTAGTGGGTATCAGGGGCTGCGAAAGCACCTCATTGAGTACCGGCGAACCGTCGTCGTTGGTTTTGGACCTCGACGGTCTGTCTTTGTCTTTTTCTTTGCGTTTTTTAGGTATTCCGGTAGTCGGATTGCTAACCGACGACATTTCTGGAGAATTAAATCTTGACCCAAAATATTTAGAAGCAAAAATATACCGACGTTTAATTGTGTGTTGATTAAATTTAGCACAAAACCGACAGCAAGGCACGTTGTGGTCAGGGCCTAGGCAAGGAATACAGTATAAATGAAAATCCTTATGAGATATTTGCTTCCCACAATTAATGTAATTATTAACTTTTACTGACATTGGTAAGGAGCAAGAAAAAGTTTCCCCAATGGGGTACTTAGCTTTTACTTGAAAACTTCAGTTCTGAAACTCGAAAACGAAAATTTCAGGAGTCTGCCGACCGGCACTTGCAAACTGCTTCTGCTTCATGCACCGCACGGCAAGAAAGACTGATGCAATGGCATCAGCTGCATGTTTTATACCCCTGATGACCTGACGTCATAGAAGAAGGGACAGCAACCGACACAGGACCCAAGACTTTTAATCAGGCTGACTGAGGGCAACCTGCCAGCAGATTACACTAATGTAATGACTGCAACAGCGAAACACTAAGAACATCTTGGACTTCCAAGATGACTGCACATTGAGTAACAGCTTAATTCTAGCTCTCCCAGTGTGAAAACAGAACCTTAGCAGAGAAAGTTGCTTGACCTAAATTTCTGGGTAAATTTTAGTAACTCGCTAGCACACTGCCTGGATGGTAGGAAAAAAGACATACAGAGGACCTGAAGGAAAATCAGGTACAAAAGGTGATGAAGAAATGTTGACCGGGAAGAGTACTGCAGCTGTTCAGCAAAAAGCAGTGCAAGCTCCAGACATGACTTCCAGTAAACTACAAGAAAGTACAAGGCAAATGCACACACACCTGATTAAAATAAATGACACACTAATGGAGCATATCAACTCAAACAAAAAAATGCTAGAAAAAGGAAAAAGCTTTAAACAGATATTCAAATAGGGTGATAAAAACTGGAAAACTCAGTGGTTGAAATGAAGAATGACTGGCTGAATATGAGACTGCACAAGAAGAGATGTTTCAAAAAATAACAGAATTAGAGGACAAAGCACATAGGGAAAACCTGACATTTTTTGTTGTACCAGAGAAGCTAGAAGGAACAGACTGTATGAATTTTATGAAAGCACAAATAAGCAAGTGAACTGGTATTCCACAACATGAATTGGCAATTGAAAGGCCACATCATGTGTATGATACAAATCTGGTTACTAGAAAACAACCTAGACCTCTAGTAGTAAAAATGCAGTCATTTCGGCAGAAGGAGTTGATTCTGACAAAATTGTGGCAGAAGGACAAAGTACTAAAAATGGGATACAGCAGAGTGTTTATGGAGGATGATTACTCATTTGTATGCCAAGAAGAAGACAAGTAAATTAATTCCATTATTCAGGGACTGTTGAGAAGAAGGTGTGACATTCACAATGCTGTATCCAGCTATCTTAAAATACTTTCCCTGGAGGAACAAAATAATTTTTTGATGAAGTACATGCTAAGAAACAAATACAAACATTTGTCCAAAAAAGTGAGCTGTGAAACAGGAGGAGATTCTGATTCTTGCTCTTCTGGTAATAAATACCACAGGGAGACTGCCAGTGAAGCCTTTTCCAATGTTTCAATAGAAAATGATTGAGAGAAGAAAAAAAACACAAGAGTCGACTAGAAGACTCAAGAGTGCATTGGAAATGAAACAAAAACAGGATCTGGGAGATGGACATTAACAGGAATAGCAAATAACATGGAAACTGATAAAAGAATAGCTGCATAAAAATCTTACCATAACCACAGATGTCCCCCTCTTCCATGTTGCAGTATTCTTAGTGTGGGATTCTCTGCCTAGGCTTCCTGTCCTCCCTCAAGACTAAAAGCACATCCTCTGAGTAGTGGTGTCTGAAAGGGATTAGAAGTTTATCACCTAGAGTGTTAGGCCTAACATCTGTAGGTGAGGGTGAAATAAAGCTCCCTTTTGCTGTGTGAGTAGGTTCACCTTGTGGGGTAACTTGTGGTGACTGGCCCTGGTTAATGAGAGAAGTAGGGGGGACCAGTGCTGCCTTGGCCAGTAGGGAGTCACTAGCAGGATTTTTGGTTTATCCTTCCTGATTTTCAGGAGGACTTTTTGAATGAGAGGGAAGGGTGGAAAAGCATATAGAAACCTAACCTTCCATGGAATGCTGAAGGCATCTACCCTCCAGGAAAGTGGGGAGTGATCCTTGGTGCAAATTTTATCAATTGTCTGTTGTGGGGGGAGGCAAACAAATCTACTTGAGGTGTGCCCCACCGAAGGACAATGTCTAGCAATGTATCCCTGTTTAGCATCCACTCATGCTGTAGGGAGGATGCTCTGCTGAGAATATCCACTTGTTTGTTGTCCTGAGAGGAGATGTATGTTGCCTGCAGCGTTAAGCTGTGCCTGGAGGTGAGGTCCCAAATTTGTAATGTTATCCGGCATAGGAGGTAGGCCTTGGTCCCTCCCTATTTGTTGAGATACCACATGACTGTGGTGTTGTCTGTGAATATCTGAAGTGGGCCCGGTTGAAGGATAGGAGGGAAGGCTTTCAGGGCTAGAAGAACTGCAGTCACGTCCCTGACACTGACATGTTTCTTTTGGAGGGTAGGATTCCAGGCATCCTGTACCATGAAACCTTTCATGGTAGCCCCCCCCCCCCCACCTTAGCTCTGATGCATCTGTATGCATATACTGGATAGGGGTGGGTGGTTCAGAAGTATTTGTTGGATCCACCACTTTAATTCTGTTTTTGAGGCAGGGCAGGAGGGTAATTTGTTGCTCTAGGGGATGTTAGTGTTGTAACCACACATTTTTCAGTTACCACTGGAGCTTTTGCATGTCCATTCTGGCTAGGGACAGCATCAGGATGGTGGCTGCCATGAGCCCCAGGATCTGCAAGAATTCTCTTGCAGATATCTGATGAACCTGTAATAGGCTTTTGAAGTGAGTGGGGAGAGAAAGAGAGAGAGAACTTTGTCCTGAGGGAGAAAAGCCCACATCAGGTCTATTCTAATCCTGCAGACCAGAAAGTTTTTGTCCTGCTCTGGGATTAAGGATAATTTTAGGAAGGTGAGGGTGAATCCCAAGCTTTGAAGTACGGAAATGGTGAACCTCAAATGATTTAGATGGGTGTCCTCTGTTTCTGCTAGAATGAGGATGTCATCTAGGTAAGGATAGATTTGGACACCTTTGGTTCTGCAGAAAGCTATGGCTGGGGATAGGCATTTTATAAATACCCTAGGTGCAGCAGACAAACCAAAGGGCAAGGCCGTAAATTGAAAATGAGAACATGGTCCAGTGAAATGTAAAAATTTTCTGTTGGAGGATTTTATACGAATATGGAGATCTAGAGTGGCCATAAATGACTAGGCTGGCAATAATGGAAGAACGTTTGAAGGGATAACATTCTGAATGATGGAACTTTTAGGAAAAGGTTTAGAAAAGATAAATCTAGTATTGGTCTCCAAGGGCCATCTTTTTGGGGACCAGAAAAAGTCTTTGGTAGAAGCCTTTTCCTTCCTGCCCTGGCGGGATGGGTTCTATGGTTCCTAGTCTCAGAAGGTCTTGCAGTATATGTGAGGGATGAGGCGGACCTGATTTTTGGGGAAAAGGAATGCCCCTTGGAAGGGAGTTTTCCTTCCAAGAAAGGAAATATCCATTTTGTATGATTGCTAGTATCCAGCGGTCTGATGTGATGGATTTCCAAATGGGGAGACAGTGGGAGAGGCAGACTGACAAGGGGAGGTGGACAAGCCAGTCACGCATTGTTGGTTCCACTTCTACCTTGAAAAGGGCGTCTTTGACTGGGTTGAGAGGCAAGTGGTCTGAGGAGGTTTGTCTCCTGGTTCCTCCCTATGCCTGGAAGAGGAAGGGGAAACAGAGGAAGGGGCCTCCTGACAAAGGTAGTCTTAGCAGGATAATTCCTGTAGTACTTAGGGATGGGGGACACAAACAAGTGCTTGATGTCATGAAGCTCTTTACTTTTCTCCTGCAGGTTTTAGAAAAGGTCTGCAGACTGTTTACCAAACAGGAAGTTGTGGTCTAATGGGGCATTTAAACTTGAAATCTTCTGGTAGGGGTTGGAGGCGTAGCCAAGAATATCTGCGGAGTACTGATGCAGAAGCAGCAGACCTTGCAGAGGCCTTTGCTGCATCGTAACTGCATCTAATAGAATGTCTGGCTATCTGGGAAGCCAGGGACAGTTTATATGTTATCTCAGTTTTGGTGGGGCAGTCAGGGGTGGATGCCAAGAGAGTAGAGGTTTGTGAAACTAGGTCCAAGGCATATTTTATCATGTATGTACAGTAGTTGATAGCTCTGAAGACCATGTTGGAGGAGGTGTAAACCTTCTTTCTTGTCCTGTCCATGTTTTTCTTATCCTTATCAGTAGGAAGAACAGATGCTGAAGGAATCCGTCTAGATTACTTATCAGGAAATACAGCAATTACAGCAGGGTCTGCCAGGGGTGGCTTTTGAAGGAATTTCTGTTCATCTGGAACTTTGTAGAACCTGTCCGGTCTTTTAGGGGCCGGTGGTTGAGAATCTGGGTTTTTGATGCTGAGGTGAAAACATCAAGGTAGGCAGGGATTAGAGGTGGGATGGCAGAAGGCAAGGGAGATTCCACTTGGAGAAGTTCAAAGTGCCTCTTTTAAGTGTCAGTCATTTGGGAAGTGTTCCATTTAAAGTATTCTTTCACTTTTTTGACAGCCTCCTCAAATGTGATATCCTCTGGTGGGGAGTCCC
The DNA here is from genome assembly GCF_019279795.1 of Protopterus annectens. Classification (NCBI taxonomy): domain Eukaryota; kingdom Metazoa; phylum Chordata; order Ceratodontiformes; family Protopteridae; genus Protopterus; species Protopterus annectens. The sequence continues at coordinate 1,597,366,034 of NC_056737.1, read as the reverse complement.
CTTCTATGATTTCCTCACCTGGGGAACAGTATTCATGAGGGGAGGCAATTTGTGAGGAATAGGAGACTGATTCATCTGAAGATGAGTAGTAAGGTTCCTGTTCTTCATCTCCTTCTTGGGCAGTAGGCAAAGGGACAGAAGTGGCAGAAGCAGGCCTAGGAGTAAGCACTGAAATAGTGGAGGGGGAAGAGTCTGTTGGCCGAAGGGCCACAAATGCCTGCATCAAAGAGCTGGTGAATGATTGCCAGTCTGGGACTCCAGAAGGTGGAATCTGGTGCTTTGTTTTTTGTTTTCTTTTTAAAGGCGTAGGTCTCGGAGAAGACCTGGGTTCAGGAGCCTGGGAAATGGGAGGGGTTTCAGGAAGTTCAATCCTGGTCGATCGTCCAACGATATCTGGTTCCCCCTTGGCATTAGTAGGGACTGACATCAGGACTATCTCTGTGGACGGGCTGGCCGTTACTTCCAAAGTGACTTTCTCGAGGGGAGCCATCGAAGTAGACAGTTCTACTGGATGTCCCCCAACCCCTACATCGGATGCTGGCGGGATGTCTGATGGCAGAGTGGCAGAAAATATAGGCCTGGAAACTTTGGCCTTTTTCTGTGATGGTTCCGTCAGAGTGACTGATTCAGGATCCATCCTGAGAGCGAGTTTGAGCCTCTGGTTTTCTAAGTATACGTTAAGGGCAGCCAGATGGCTACGGATGGTCTTGGGTACAAAAGACTGACAAATGGAGTAAGCAGTATGGTCATTCTCCTGGCCTAGACAAAGAACGCAGCAGTCGTGCGGATCTTTATGTGGTACCTGGTGCCCGGTTCGGCATTTACCCTTCTTGGCTGACATCGGCTAATGGTAACTACAGCAAACCAAGCTCAAGCAAATAAAGGCAAAATCCTCAATGGGGTACTTAGCTTTAGAAGCCTTCGAGTAGAGGAGCTGAGCAATCGATGTGACGTCGACTGCAGCTGAAAAGTTCTGAGGTCTGTAAATGCAGATGTCACATTTAAGATCCGTGGTTTATGGCCGTATGTGTGACATCCCATGCACCAAAAGCAGCCAGACTTAACCTTTTGTATAGGAGCCAACGTTCGGGTCACCTGGGGAGGAGAATCTCACACTTTGCTTTTTTTTCACTTGGAATAGCTTCTGTAGCTTACCCTGAACTAGCTTGAACTGTTTTTTAACTGTTTGCTGCATTATTTTAAAATCTGCACTTAAAGTTACATTTTAGTCAAATTTGATCGAAAGTTTGTTGTTTGTTTGTTTAATTTAACTGTGGAGGCTGCCCACTAAAGTGTGCTAGCCTGTGTAACTAATTTATCACTGTTTCTGCATTTTCTGTGTGTTTCTACCAAAAAAACAAAAAAACAAAAAAATAATCCTCGTTTTCCTGCCTCTCCTCGACTAGTTTAGACCTGTTTACAGGCATTGCTGTATTCTGGGCTGTGGTGTAGTTCCTGTGTTGTCCATTACCTTACTTGGATAGAAGGAAGTTTCTTTGCTCACCAGTGGGAGTGGGGAGCCTTGAGCAGCCTACCTGTCCCTGTAGGAAGTGACCTCAGCACAAGAAGCTGTAGTAATTGGTTGTTTTGGACCATTTCTAGCTCTTTTGTAGTTCACTGTTTAAAATCCACCTCTGGGCGTTTTTTTCTGGCTATACTGCTCAGACAAGCTCCTCATGGTTCTGCAGATTGGTCCTAGCAGCAGGGAACTCAGAAAAGTGACTACTTTCTGGATTTAAGTATCTTTGCTTTTTTTTTTCACTTGGAATAGCTTCTGTAGCTTACACTAGCTTGAACTGTTTTTTAACTGTTTGCTGCATTATTTTAAAATCTGCACTTAAAGTTACATTTTAGTCGAATTTGATAGAAAGTTTATTGTTTGTTTGTTTAATTTAACTGTGGAGGCTGCCCACTAAAGTGTGCTAGCCTGTGTAACTAATTTATCACTGTTTCTGCATTTTCTGTGTGTTTCTACCAAAAACACAAAAAAATAATCCTTGTTTTCCCGCCTCTCCTCAACTAGTTTAGACCAGTTTACAGGCATTGCTGTATTCTGGGCTGTGGTGTAGTTCCTCTGTTGTCCATTTCCTTACTTGGATAGAAGGAAGTTTCTTTGCTCACCAGTGGGAGTGGGGAGCCTTGAGCAGCCTACCTGTCCCTGTAGGAAGTGACCTCACCACAAGAAGCTGTAGTAATTGGTTGTTTTGGACCATTTCTAGCTCTTTTGTAGTTCACTGTTTAAAATCCGCGTTTGCACGGCTTTGCGTGGTTGGCAGCGCCGGTTAAACTTTTTCTGGCTCCGCCAAGTCTGCTCTTCAAATTTTCCCTTAAGGAAGCTCTACTCTTAGTATAACCAGACTACTCACTATATTATAGGCCTAGCACTTGTTCTCAATACTTCTCTACTAAGTAAGCACTCTCGTACTAAGTAAAGCACTACATCTACTTACCACCCCTGTGAATATCCACTTCCCTTAAAGGTACAGCACTCCCTTATACTGTTCTAGCATGTCGAGTGGCAGATTACTGGCGTCGTCTCCAATTCAGCTGGTCAATCTGGGTATCTTGAGACAACGCTACAATTGTCTCATGTACACAGACAACCCTCTCCTCCTCCCAACAAACACAAATACATGTGAGAGATGCAACTATATAGCCAAACTGGAGGCTGAACTCTCTCACCTCAGGGCTGGCATGACCAGACAGGAGGAGATGGCAACCACACACACACAACAATCCCAGTCCCACATAGACCTACCACAACTGCAAACCAAACGCACAAAAACACAAAGACATACTCGGAGGCTCTAATAAAAAACTTACCAAAACAACAGAGGCTCCCAAAACAGACATCCAAAAATCCACCACCTCAAAACAAAACACATGCAACACATACTTCAATAAATCAGTGTGTCAACCAATCACAGCCCTTAAGGCCAAACACCTTGCCTGATACACTAGTAATAGGTGACTCTATAGTCAGACACACTGATGTCCCGCTGACCAGGCTGAACAAGGAGAAGGTGACTGTGAGCTGTCTATCGGGAGCTAGGATCCGCCACATAACACACGCACTCAAGTCACTCCAAAGCAAGTACAAATATGACTCCGTCATTGTCCATGCTGGTGTGAATGACCTGAAACTTACCTCCCTGGACTACATGAAAAGAGACATAGAGGAGCTCTCCGATTATGTAGCCCAGGCTGGTATGACCCTGACCCTGAGCAGCATCTTGCCCTCACCAAGAATGATACCACAATACAAAGACAAGATGGTCAGCTTTAACAATTGGCTCAAGTACTGGTGTCATTCTAAGGGGATCCAATGTCTGTCTGCCTGGGATGACATGTTGGACAAGCCACGCTGCTTCAAGGGATGGCTTACACCTGTCACCACTGGGCTTCCGGATATTGGCTAAGGCTCTTGCCACCCCCATAGTGCCTTTTTTAGGCAAGGCTCAAAAGACAAACCCACCTCCTTAGAAAAGAAAAATGGAAAAAAACTAAGGGTAATGCTGCTCAACGCCAGAAGTCTAAATCTCAAGATGCAGGCACTTGATGCACTCCTCAGCATGGAGAACATCAACGTCTGTGCAGTAACTGAAACCTGGTTCAAGGCTCCGGAGAGCACCCCAGCACTACCAGGCTATACCTCGTATCATACTTTTCGGCCCCAAAACCCGGGCCGAACCACAAAGGGAGGGGGAGTGTCCATATTCATCAAGGACACCCACACCTCCAGGTTAGTAGCAACACACGAAGCATCAGAGACCATACAGGTGCAACTAACCATAGGCAAAACTGCTATACAACTGGTAGCATGTTACAGACCACCCTCCCAATCTCAAGAACCCCACTCAGACTTCCTGAAGACATTGGAGGATATGAATGTATCACAAAATACCATCATACTGGGAGACTTCAACTACCCAAACATAGATTGGGTACATTATTCTAGCCCTAATACCCTAGCCCAAAGGTTCCTGGAATTCATAAATTCAAATGCACTGGAACAACTAGTCACCTCTCCCACTAGAGGAGATAATATACTAGACCTGATCATCACAAACATGGGGAAAAAATGCTCCACACCGGAAGTATACCCCTCGCTAGTGAGATCTGACCACAAAATAATCACCCTGGATATTCATATCCCACCTCCACCCCCAGCACAAAAGACCACAGTGAAAAACTTCTCAAAAGCAGACTTCACTCTTCTTAAGACTGAGATGGTATCCTTTAAGCCCACTTTGCCAGTGGATACCACATCCCACAATGCCGAATCCTTCACAAATGCTTTCTATGGACATCTCCAAGAATGCATGGATCATGCAATCCCAAATAAAACCAAGTCCCTCTCCACCAAAGGTAAGCGTCCTGTCTGGTGGACCTCAGCCATAAACAAATTGTATAACAAAAGAAGGAAGCTACTGCACGTCAGAGCAAAATCCCATGAAGGGAAGACATCTCTGATCAACTTTAGCAGAAAACTAGGTTCTCTCATAAAAACATCCAAGGCCAACTTTGAGAGAAAAATTGCTAAGGACACTAAAGATAACCACAAAGCCTTCTTCAGCTATGTTAGAAACCTGGGCGGAAACCCTCAGATATGTTGAGTTGGTTCACAACAACAAAAAATACACTGAACCCACAGATACTGCCAACATTCTGGCTGACAGGTTCAGTGCAAATTTCTCCCCTCCCTCACCCCCAAAAGAAGAAATACTTATCCCAGCTGAATGTAATCTCCCTGTCATCTCAGATGTCCAAGTGAGAACCGCCCTAAACAAAGCAAAAAACACAGCATCAATGGGACCTGACGGTATCCCGGGTTGCGTTTTACGTGAACTCCAAGAGGAGCTAAACCCACACATAAAAATGCTATTTAACCTTAGCCTTACTTCGGGATATGTACCTGAACACTGGCGTACAACAGTGGTCCCACTCCACAAGGGGGGTGCCTCTACAGACCCTGGAAACTACCGCCCCATAAGCTTAACCAGCCTGGTCTGCAAAGCTATGGAATCATTATGGAACTCATAAACAGAGGCATAGGGGACCTACAGACACTTGACCCCACCCAGTTCGGATTTATAAAGGGCAGATCCTGCCTTTTTAAACCTGGTTGACTTTTTCGAAACAGTCACTAGAGCCATTGATGAGGGCAAAGCAGTCCATACAGCATACCTGGACTTGGCTAAGGCCTTCGACACAATACCCCACTCAGGCATCATAGATAAGCTCAACAGCTTAAAAGTAAACCCTTATGTCACTAGATGGGTTGCAAACCTGCTAAAGGACAGAACCCATAAAGTTAAAATCGCTGGAGCAATGTCAGACTCAAAGCCAGTCACAAGTGGTGTCCCACAGGGATCTGTCCTGGGACCCCTCTTGTTCGGCATTTATTTCTCAGATGTTAAAGCAAACATGGGTGGGCTGTGGCTGACAAAGTTCGCAGATGACTGCAAACTAGGCGCCATAGTTGATACACCAGCAGACACACATCCTACAAAAAGGCCTCACAGAAACGGACAACTGGTGCCGGAGTCACGGCCTTAAACTAAATGCCAAAAAATGTATAGTCATCCCCTTTGGGAAAAACAAAGTACCCACAAATTATCACATAGACAGCAACCCACTGAGTACGGAAAAAGTAATCAGAGACCTAGGGACCCAAGTTGACAGCGACCTCTCATTTGACACCCACATTGCCAAAGTGGTTAGAAAAACATTCTACCTTGCACACCTCATCATGAAGGGATTCACATCCAGATCCAAGGATGTCACTGTACCCCTATATTCCTCCCTCATCAGACCCATGATTGAGTACACTGCCCCATTTGGTATGTACCTCACCCGGCATTTGCAACAGCTGGAGAGACCACAAAAGTACCTCACCAAGAGGATCAAGGGTCTCCAACATATGTCTTATTCTGCCAGACTAAAGAAACTTCAGCTCTATTCAGTAGCATACCGCCTGCTCAGAGGTGATCTCTGCCTGACGTACAAGGCCATGTCCAATCAGGATCTGATGGACATGCTCCACCTCAAAAAATCCAAATCCATCAGGACCACGAGACCTAAAGACTTAAACTTCGGCACAAGTATGAATAGGAAATGCTGGAGGGATAGATTCATAACCCAGAGGCTTCCCATGCTTTGGAACAAGATCCCAGTTTGTATTAGGCAGAGCCCCTCACTGACTCTCTTCAAGAGAAATCTTGATGAGTGGATGGGAGATCATAAGTTTATCCCAGGGGTCACATCTGTGTCACTGCTAGACAGGGGCACAGTAAACTAATTCTATTATATAACGGGACCTTCATTGTGTCACTACTAGACAGAGGCACAGTATTCTAAATTTATTCTGTACATTTTTTGTACCATTTCATGGGGTGGCAAAAGCCACATCACTATGGCTAGGCTTACAAATGCCCCAGGGCAGATAGCCTAGTACTATACTATGAAACTAAGAATACTGCAACAAAGGAATAGAAGGACACTGTGGAATTACAAAGCAAAAATTATATTGTGAAACATGACAGAGCAAGAAAAGGTGGAAATATTGGACTTTCATGGACTTTGTTAAACTTGTAGGGGACTCTAAAGCATATGCCCTACTTTATGTCATTAATGTTTGGAAAAATACTCAGGAGGGGGAAGAGGAGGGAGAAAGTTAACTGCAAGTAAAACTATTTTTTTTCATAATGGTACTACTTTAATAGCGCATGATTTTCTTTGCATGCTATAAAGAAAAAAATCTGGTTAAAACAGCATGACAAAAGGACAATTAGTGTGCTTTTTCTCATTCTTGCATATGGGAATGACTAGGTTAAGGCCCTTAGCTCCATCTAGTAACAAGTTTTAAGAGAAAGGAAGTAAATGAAAAAAAAATACTGAATATTATATTTTTGTTTCTAGTAAACTTATGTATGTTTAGCAGTTTTGTGTCTGGTTCTCATGTCTCTAGGAGACAATCTGGTAAAGTAAAATGGCTTGAAGAAAATAAATGTTTGCTGAAAGCATTCAAGTCTTTTTCCAGCTGAGAGAGCTATAAAGACAAGACAAAGCCAGACAGCACTCAGAAGCACAGGCAGTACCATGCATCTTAGCATGGATAACCTTTCTTTTAGGTTATCTCAAGTGTGTGTGTGTGTGTGTGTGTGTTTGTGTGTGTGTGTGGAACATCTGTTCCTATCAGTCAAGTAAAACTTCAGTATTTGAAGATGTACATAGTTTTATGTGTTATTAAGTTAATAGGTTTTCGGGGTTATTGTATTGCTCTGGCTTTTATCATGAGTGTTTCCTGTACTGCTAGTAAGTTGGGAGCATAAAAGAAAAAAAACCTTCATAGGACCCCAGCAATATCAAGGATAAATTTCGGTTATTTTTCCCTGAAATTTGTGATCAGGAGATAAATCACGGTGAATGGCGAATCTTTCTTACTATGAAATGGAGAATGAGTTCACCATAATATTTCCCAACTTACCCTACTACAAAGAACAGAAAAAGAGCAGAACAGCATTCACTTCAGAATTAAGTTGATTACTTTATGGGGCTTAATTTCTTCCAGATGATCTAAATTAGTCACAACTCCCAAATCCAACTCCAGGAGAGAATGTAGTCACTGCTTAGGGATTCTACTGGCACATTTACAACAATGGGGGATATGAACTGCTTTAGAAGTGATGCCCTATAAATGGCCAGCTGGCAGACTTGCCATGCCTCTCTGCACAGAAATTATAATTGGGCATTACTTTGCTTCTTTAAGAACCACATGGCAAAATAATTGTCAGACTGAATCTGGAGAAGGCAAAAGGCAGCTTCCCACCAGAAACTTTAAAATCAGAGGTCTGTGTGCAGTTCCAAAAAACTGATGTACAGCTACCCACTCCAAGAAGGGGTCCACTTCTGCAGAGCTAATAAGGAGCCAAGATGGGTTCTACTGTATGGGAAGCTAGCAAAAATCCATCAATTAGATATAAAATAAGTTTTGCTGCAAGAAGAGAAATGTAATGTAACATGGCAGGGGGGTCCACTACTCCAGGGTCCAGTGTCAGTGGTCTGCCCCTTAAGATCCATGCGCTCAAGGTGACTCTGCAATTGTTGTGACCTCACAGTTCAATGTAATAACTACAAACATAGTTACGTGAATGGCACACAAAAGATCACAGAGAAAAATATGTACCTGGACCTTCTGCTGCATCCGTACTTAGGCTACCAATGCCACTGTCTCTTGGGCCTTGTCTGAGGTAGGAAAAAAACACCAGATATTGTCTAAATGTACATCAATGAAGGCAGTCTTCTGAGATTGAGTCACAAAGTAATATCTCAATTTATTATCAGTCCCTAAAACTTTAACCTTAGGGTATCCATTCCAGGGAGTGTACTAGAGAGCATACCAAATGAAGTCACCACAAAACAGCAGTCCAAGTAGGGGAAACCATTAGAGTTCTTTCTCCTGCAAAAGTGGGTGAATAATGTAGATGATTCTAGACAGCATACATGGCATCTAACGCCCCACATTATTCTCCTCCAAAATGCCAGTTTAGCCTTCTTTTGAGGAAAGGCAGAAAAGCAATACATACCACTTCAAATTCAAAAATAATAAAATATAGGACCACAAGGTAATTGGAGACTAACTTTATACTAGGACTAGCACCTCAACAACATCTCTTTAAAGACTCATAAAAGACCCATAGACCTAAAAAGGTATTTTTTTAAGTAGTTCACTATTGTCATATGACTGATAAATTCACAAATTAAAAAAAATACAACCAATAAATTAAATAACAGTAATAATAATAATAAAAAATGAAGAGTCAAAATGAAAAGAATTACAGAAAATAAAAACTAAACTTATTAATTATGTAACTAGCCATCAATTAATTAATGACTCCCAATCCATGGTTTAACTCCCCAGGCCTTGAAGTCTGCAATGTTCCTGAAGTATCACTTTTTCAGTTGTACCATCACATCTAACATCTGTCAAGAATAAAACAAAAACACTTGCTTTAATTATACCCAATTTACCATTGTGCTGTGTTAGTACATGTCCTGCTTCAGAATGTTCAAAATGTTTATTTTTATATAATTTATATATTCTTGCAATCTCCCCTTAGGTTTCCTTTTTTTTCTGTCATATGTAACTCAAACCACACAGACAATATGTTGCATAAACTATAACTTTAGAATAACAAGTATAAAAGCATTACAATAATATTTTCTATCACTATTACATCAGCTTTATCACATATTTATATATACTACAACTGCCATAGTGAAAAGTTCTGTGTCATCATTCTGTCAGATATTTTAGTTTTTTATAAATGAGTGCTATTATGTACTAAATATTCTTTCCTCATTTATAAGACAGAGCAATTTTATAATCTTCTCTACATGGTTGTTCAGCATCATTTAATATTGTCCAATGTTTTCTTGCCATCACCTCTATTACATTTGTACTGCGGTGGTAGTGCTGCGGTAGCGTTGTCACATCCCAGTAAGATGTTGCCCTGTCCGATTCTCAGCTAGAGCGTCTTCTGTGTGGAGACATGTGTGAATAGGCGTACCTTTGTTGAAGGTTGTGCGTCAGGGCTGGCAACTTGGCACGTAAAAATCTACTGCCAATCATTAGCAGACCGGATTCCGCTGTGGTGACACCTAACCGGGAAAAGCCGAAAGACACAACAACCTCTATTACATTTGTAAACACACTATTCTGTTACAAAGTATATAATTTTACTGTTCTTTGGTCTATGTTCTTAATACTCTCCCAAGGTTCAACACTGCAGCCCCGTCATGGCCTTGCTAGCATTACTTAGCATCTTAGCATGACAAGCAGAATTAATAATATATGCATGTGGCTAAGGCACATTACATGACAAGGAGCCTCTTCTGGACCCCACAGCACAGGCTCAAGTTCACATCATGGTAAGCTACTTCACAGCCATATATAAGTATATGACATAAACAAATGAGTGTGCACAACAAACCACATTATCAAAAGTGACTGTGTGCACAGGTCTGTAGTGATGATGTAATAAACATTGTCAGATAAATAAAACAAGAAATCATGAACAAGGGAAAGCCTAGCAACAGACAGACACAAGGAGATGGAGTGGAGGTCACTGACAGATGTCATGGAGAGGGTGAACATTAGTTGTAAGGTGATGTGCATAACCATAATGTCATGGAAACAGTCGGCATTAAAAACGTGCAGGACAATAAGGCCATTTAAGACAGTTAAAATTATACCCAAGTACACCTCTCAACCTTTCACAGCAAGAATATGCAGAAATGCAAACTGGGTGCTATAATAGAGTCTCTGGCCGACATGGAGATCCTCCAGAAGGGCCTGAATGAGACTGATGCATGGTGTCAAAGCCATGGTCTCAAGCTAAATGCAAAAAAATGCGTAGTAATCCCCTTTGGAAAAAACAGAGTACCCACAAACTACAACATAGGAGGTAATCCCCTGAAATCTGAAGAAGAAATAAGGGATCTAGGGACCCAAGTAGATAGTCAGCTTTTCCTTGATAACCATGTTGCCAAAGTGGTTAGAAAAATCCTTCTATGTGACCCATCTGATCATGAAAGGGTTCGCATCAAGATCTAAGGATGTAATGGTGCCCCTCTACTCTTCCCTCATCAGACCCATTATTGAGTACAATGCACCAATTGGAATGTACCTGGCTAGACATCTCCAGCAGCTGGAGAGACCACAGAGGTACCTAACCAAGAGGATTACTGGCCTCAAACAGTTGCCCTATGCAGCACGATTGAAAAAGCTAAGACTGTTCTCTGTTGCATACCGCTTTCTCAGAAGCGATCTCTGTCTAACGTACAGAGCCATGTCCAACCCAGAATTGTTGGACATGCTCCATCTTAGCAAAACCAAATCTACTCGAGCTACACCATCTAGGGATATAAACCTCAACACAACAATGAATAGAACATGCTGGAGGGATAGATTCCCTTCGCAGAGACTTCCCTTACTATGGAACAGGGTCCCGATCTACATAAGACAGAGCCCCCTCACTATCACTCTTCAAGAGGAACCTTGATGAGTGGATGGGTAACAGAAAGTTTACACCGGGGATCACCCTAACAGCACTACTAGATAGGGGCCAAGGGTACTAGCTGCTAGTACAAGGGTCTAGGGAACTACTAAAGGGGCGGTGAATACCGCACAACGTGGCTGGGCTAATATATGCCTTCAGGCAGATAGCCCAGTACCAACCTATGAATCTATAAATACTAAGCCTCTGGTATTCCTGCTGACTGAGGGCTAACCCTGGGAGGATAACCCAAATGTGATGACTGCAACAGTGAAACACGAAGAACATCTACTTGTACAACAGTTATCAGCACACACATGAAGGGAGTGTAACAAAATTATGGAAGAATGACACATGAGCAATGGGCAACATAAAAAAATAATAGGTGGATTACAAGCCTGAACATAACTTACTAACAATCTGAACATCACATTAGGGTTACAGTGAACTGTGGAAGCTGTGACAGTTGGCATAATAAATGAACAAACATGCCTGTATCAATTGTTTTCCTTCTAGAGTAGAGTCTAAGCTCCACAGTGTGATGGTCAGCATAGCTATTTGGCTGAAAGCAAATTCTCAGCAGTTTTTGCGAGAGTAAAAAAATAAGAATTACTATTTCACAAAGATGAACAGTGATGCTGCTTTGTGCTAACTGTTGTGCAACAGAAGACAGAAAAAAAACTCAGCATACTTATAAGGAAGTATAGAAATTAGGAGATAAAACACCTCCACCAATCAAACCCACTAAACTGTCTCACATTCCATCTGATTAAGAAAGCCATTCTTACAATTCATCAAACGCTGTTTATAGACTGCTAGCAATGTACACATGATTCAAACACTGGTTTATCTAACTCAAATTTTCTACGCCTATGCAATGGCTACTGATGCCACAGAAGAGGTTACTACACAGTTGTCAGAAAGGATACAGTTGAGGAGACAACATAACTAGTGTTTCTGAATGTATATGGCCTACCTTAAAAGGAAGTAAAATGGGATCTAAATCCTCCACTTGTGAAAGTGTTAGCACTATGCAGAAAGTACACTTGTATACACATCATAAATGTAGATGTTCGCGTGTATTCACTGTTGCAGTCCTGACTTGTAGGATTTCCTGCCGTAAAAGCTCCTGGCTGGCCCCACTAACAGAAAAAAAAATCTCCCCTCTCCAAGAGGTGAGAGACCTCCAAAGTAGACATCCAAGCAACCTCCACTCTCCAACACAAACCATGAAACACATACTTCACAAAACCAGTGTGCCACACAATCACAGACCTTAAGGCAAAATAACATACCCAGCACACTAGTAATAGGTGACTCTATAGTCAGGCACAGTGACGTCCCACTCACTAGGCTAAACAGGGAGAAGGTTACTGTTAGTTGCCTGTCGGGTGCTAGGATCCACCACATAACACAAGCACTCAGGTCACTCCAGAACAAGCACAAATATGACTCTATCATTGTCCATGTTGGTGTGAATGACCTGAGCCGTACCTCCCTGGACTACATGAAAAGAGACATAGAGAAGCTCTCTGATCACGCAGCCCAGACTGGCATGACCCTGAGTAGCATCCTGCCCTCACCAAGAATGATACCACGGTATAGAGAAAAAAATATCTATTTCAACAATTGGCTAAGCTTCTGGTGTCATTCAAAGGGGATCCAGTGTCTGTCAGCCTGGGATGACATGCTCGACAAGCCACGCTGCTTTGCTAGAGACGGCTTGCACCTGTCACCCTTAGGCTTTTGAATACTGGCCAAGGCTCTTGCCACCCCCCATAGTGCCTTTTTTAGGCAAGGCTCAAAAGACAAACCCACCACCGTAAATAGCATAAGTAACAAAAAACTGAGGGTAATGCTGCTCAATGCCAGAAGTCTAAACCTCAAAATGCACGCACTCGAGGCACTCCTCAGTATGGAGAAAATTGATATATGTGCAGTAACAGAAACCTGGTTTAAGGCTCCAGAGAACACCCCAGCACTACCAGGCTACAACTCATACCATACATTTTGGCCACAAAACCCAGACCGAAATACAAAAGGCGGGGAGTATCCATATTCATCAAGGATACCCACACCTCCAGGTTAGTGGCACAGCACAATGCTTCAGAGATCATCCACGTGCAACTAACAATGGGCAAAACTGCTATTCAAATTATAGCTTGCTACAGATCACCCACCATGTCCCAGGACCCCCACTCCGCATTCCTGGAAACACTAGGAAACATAAAGGTCCTACCAAACACCCTGATATTGGGTGATTTCAATTATCCAAACATTAACTGGGAGAGCTACTGAAGTACGAACTCCCTGGCCCAACATTTCCTAGAATTTATAAACTCAAACGCCCTGGATCAACTGGTTAACATCCTCACCAGAGGTGACAACATATTGGACCTGGTCATCACCAACATGGGCGACTGGTGTTACATACCGGAGGTCAACCCCTCACTGGTTAGATCTGACCATAAACTAATCACTCTGGATATCCACATTCCGCCACCACTCCCGGTCAAAGAAACCACCGTGAAAAACTTTTCAAAAGTAAACTTCACGTTACTTAAGACCGAGGTGGGAAGTTTCAAAGCCCCCATGCTAAAGGATAACATTGTCCAAGCTGCAAAATCCTTTACTAATGCACTCTACGGGCACTTACAAGAATGCATGGATCATGCTATCCCAAATAAAACCAAGACTCACTCCTCCAAGAAAAGGAAACCAGTCTGGTGGATCCCTGCCATAAAACAAGCTATACAATAGAAGGAGGAAACTAGTACAGAAGAGAGTAAAATCCCAAGAAGGGAAGACATCCCTGATCAGTATCAGCAAGAAACTACATTCCCTCATAAAATAATCCAAGGCTAGCTTCGAAAGAAAAATTGCCATGGACTCCAAAGATAACCACAAGGCATTCTTTAGCTATGTTAAGAATCTAAGTGGCAATTCTCAGATCTGCTCGGAGTTAGTGCAAAATGGCACAAAATACACTGAACCGACCGATATAGCCAACATCCTAGCAGACAGGTTCAGTGCAAACTTCACCCCCCTCACCCCCAAAAGGGCCCAAAACTATACCAGAAGAATATAGTGCCCCTGAAATCACAGACACTCAGGTTAAAATAAGAAGTTATGTACCTACCATAACGTTTGTCTTCTTCTCGCCTTCTTTCTTGCTGGATGGGTTCGGAGCCAATCCTCGGCTCCGACTCGGCCAATACTAAAGCTCGAGAGCTTATTCCACTAGCTCGAGGCTCCCCTATATCCCACAATGCTAGGCGGTAACTACTCAGATCTCGTTTGATAGCTAAAACCAAGCAGTTCTGGTCTCCATAGAATGGAGAAGAGAGAAAAGGAACCCACCTCTATATATAAACCTGTAGGTAAGCTACCACAAACATAAAAGGGAGAATAGAGGTGGTAGAACATGTGCAAAGGAAAAAACCCCAATGGAAGATCCCAAAAATTCCTATCGGTCTGTCCAGGCTAGGGAGAAGGAGGGTGGGACGCAAGAAAGAAGGCAAGAAGAAGACAACTAACATGGAATGTTATGGTAGGTACATAACTTCTTAATGTTAAACTAACATGGAATGTTATGGTAGGTACATAACTTCTTAATGTTAAGTTGTCAATCTCGCCTTCATTCTTGCTGGATGGGTCCGCGTCCCTAGCACCTAAACCCGGGTGGCCTATCGGAACAGACTCTTGAAAACAGTGGAACCAAAGTTGGCACGGTTTCTGGAGGCCATATCCAATTTGTAATGCAAGATAAAGGTATGAGGAGAAGCCCATGTGGCTGCTGCACAAATGGAATCTATTGGTAGCCTGTCCTGAAAAGCTACAGATGTAGCTAATGCCCTAGTTGAATGAGCTCTAGGTCTTGAAGGCAGTTTTTGATTTCTGATTTCATAGATGAAGGTAATTATTGAGGTAAGCCATCTTGAAAGGGACACTTTAGTAACTGGAAGGCCCAATTTCCCTTCTGCATAAGACAGGAAGAGCTGATCAGATTTCCTGAACTGTTTAGTCCTGTCTAAATAATATCTAAGTTGGCGATGAACATCTAGAAAATGTAACTTTTGTTCCGACCTGTTGGAATAATCAAGGAAGAAGACAGGGAGATCAATCGTCTGGTTTAGGTTTGCCTCAGAGGAAACCTTAGGCAAGAAGGACGGATTAGTCCGGAGGGACACCCTGTCTTTATGGAAAACTGACTGCAAAGAGCATGAAGTTTAGATACCCTTCTAGCTGATGTTATGGCTACTAGAAAAAGTGTTTTCCATGAGAGCAACTTAAGAGAGCATGAAGCCGCAGGTTCGAAGGGGGGGGGAGAATCAAGGATGCTAGGACCAAATTCAAGTCCCATTGAGGTAGGGGATCTTTGATTGGGGGCTTGAGCAAAAAGACACTTCTTAAAAAGGCTTTGCAGAGTTTATGGGACATGATACTGGAGTCCGAGACACCTACATGAAAGTTAGATATAGCAGCTAGTTGTACTCTAATGGTAGATGAGGAAGAGCCTAAATGAAAGAGCTCTGCCAGGAAGTCTAGGATATACTGGATAGCTGCAGTGAAGGGGTCTATATTTTTTGATGCTGCCCAGAAGGAAAAACGTGTCCACTTACTATTGTAAATCCTTCTGGTAGAAGACTTGTGAGAGGCTATCAGGATGTTACGGACCGAATGAGAGATTAAGGGAAGCCTGGCTAGGGTAGGAATCGGAGAAACCACGCTGTGAGGTTGAGAGATTGGAGGGAGTGGTGCAGCTGGCCCGACTGGTGGGTCAAAAGATCTGGCACTGGGTCCAGATGCCAAGGCTGCTCCAAGAGGTAATGATGGAGGAACGGAAACCATATCTGTCGAGGCCAGTAAGGGGCAATGAGGATCATGGTGACTCTCGAGGCGATAGCTTTCTGAATTAATTGAGAGATCAATGGAAAGGGGGGGAAGCATACAGAAGTCCCCGGGGCCAATCGTGGACTAGAGTGTCTCTGGTGGGTTGGCCTGGTAAAGGGAAGAGGGTGAAGAAGTCGTGACACTTGCTGTTTTGGGGAGTAGCAAAAAGATCGTAGCAAGGCCGGCCCCATCTTTGAAAGACCTCTTCCAGCACTGATTTTTTTTTAGAGACCACTCGTGAGGCATGAGAATAGCCCTGCTCAACTTGTCCACAATCACGTTGGACTTCCCAGGAATGTGCGTTGCTATCAGAAAACGCTGAGAAGAAATCGCCCACTGCCAAAGTCTGAGTGCCTCTCGACATAAGGGGTAGGACTTGGTACCGCCCTGTTTGTTGATGTACCACACTACAGACATGTTGTCCGTCTGAATTGCAATAGTCCCTGTGGGAAGAGAGTCTTGAAGGGCTTGCAACGCTAAAAGCACTGCTCTCATCTCTAAGACATTTATGTGCAAGTGGCACTCGAAAGATTGCCACGTGCCCTTGACTGTCCTGCCCTGATAATGCCCCCCCCACCCGATCAGGGAGGTGTCCGTCGTCACCATGGCGATTGGGGGGGGAGGAATGAAGGGTCTGCCCTGGAGAACTTGAGGTGATGTGATCCACCAAGACAGGTGATTCTTGCATGATTGAGTTAGTAGGATGATGTGAGACATTGGGAGCTGTTGGAAGGACCATTGAGAAAACAGCATCCACTGGAGGATCCGCATGTGAAAACGAGCTAAGGGGAGAAGTGTAATAGCAGCTGCCATGAGTCCTAATACCTTCAAGACTACCCTGGCTTTGATCTTGTTGCATTGAAGTAGAAGGTAAACTTGTTTGCGGATATCTAATACTCTTTGCTCTGTTAGTCTGGCGGAAAGATGAACTGTGTCTAAGGTGGCGCCTATAAATGTAATAGATTGACAAGGCGACAAGGCAGATTTTTCAAAATTTATTGAAATGCCTAGAGCTTGACAAGTTTGGATGGTGAAGTCTCTGGATAGAAGCAGTTGATGCCTGGTGGTGGCGGTAAGGAGCCAGTCGTCCAAATATGGAAACACCTGGAATCCTTGACGTCTCAAGTGAGCCGCGACCACTGCTATACATTTGGTAAACACGCGTGGGGCTGTAGTGAGACCAAAGGGCAGGGCTCTGAACTGGTAGTGACTAGCTCCCAGCCTGAAGCGGAGAAACTTCCTGGAGCATCTGTGCATTTTGATATGGTAGTACGCATCCTGAAGGTCTATCGAGCACATCCAATTGTCCTGACGCAAGAAGGGTAGTATGGACTGTAGCGTGACTATCCGGAATTTTGTTTTTTTGACATAATTGTTTAGCTTGCTGAGATCCAGTATTGGTCTCCAGTCCCCTGTTTTTTTTGGTACCAAAAAGAATTTGGAGTAGATTCCGGACCCTTGCTGGTCTGCTGGGACTGGTTGGATAGCTCTTTTTGACAGCAGCTTTGTTATTTCTAATGCTGCTTGTTCCCTTAGACTGGGTGGAACGTCTGGAAGGGATCCTTTGGGTTGGGATGGGATGTGAATAAAGGGGATTTTGTAACCCTTGGATATGATCGACTGTACCCATTTGTCTTGAGTGAGGGAAAGCCAGGCTTTTGGGTACAATGATAATCTTCCCCCGACTACCTCCGAAGGTGGACAGCCGGGCAGCTCCTCAGGGATGCTGAAAGGGTTTATCAGAGAAAGTTTCTCTGCTACCCTGGTTTTGCGGACCACCTCTGCCCCTAGGGTGGCGTCTATTGTTGTTACCCCCTCTGCCTCTAGAGGGGAATCGACTTTGTGCGTCAGATGAGACTCCCTGTGGTTTGCGGAACCACATTTTTCACCCCCTCTGACCTTTGGGATAAGGCCTGGAAGGGGTAGAAAAACTGACTCCCACTGCAGAGAGAGTCTTACCTTCCTGCTCGCACCTAGTCAATGTATCCTTCACCCGCAGTCCAAACAACGTTGAGCCATCAAAGGGGGAATTGGTGAAGGATGCCTTGAAAGGGTCCTCAAAATTGCAAAGCCGCATCCTGGCATGACGTCGTAAAGCTACACCTGTGCCTGCAGCCCTACTCGCCCCATCAGCCGCATATGAGATAAGCCGCATGGAGGAGTTGACAATCGAATTCAGGGTTGCCAACTGGGAGTTCATTTTGTCTTGGAACCCCTCAGCTGTTGGATCCTGCATGGCCTCACCCATATCCTTGAGTAAATCCCTCTGGAGACGGGTGAAGTGACACAAGTAGTTCAGCGACCGCATGGCAAAGGTCGCTGAGGAAAACATCCGCTTACCATACCTGTCCATGGTCCTAGACTCCTTATTAGGAGGATGGACAGGTACCGAAGGATCGGCTAACTCCTTCTTAGTGGCTGCGGCCACCACCATGGCATCAACAGAGACACCTTTGGATAGAAACTGTTTCTCTTTTGGGGCAGTAATAAATATTGACGGCCTCCTTGGGGTAGGTTCCACTGAATCAGGGGCCATCCAAGCCTTCCTTGCCACCACTTCCATGAGGGGGTCAAAGGGAGGAGACACCCAGGAGGTGGAAGTGCGAGAGCCAAATGCCTCAAGGTAAACCAACTCGTCCTCTGAAGGGTTAAGGGCGGGCCAGTTCCCCCTCTGTTTAAGGATTTCAAGGATGTCAGCAAAAGAGACATCCTCAGGGGGGGACCGAGGGGAACCTTCAGATTCCTCCAAGTCGGTGTCAGAGGTGATAGACTCAGGGGAGTCAATGTGCTTCCTCTTGCACTGTCTCTTCCGAGGGGGTTCTCCTACCAGATAAGGAGAGGCCTCGGAAGAGGAGGATATTCCCAATGGGGAAACCTGAGGAGCTGGCTCTCTACAGTCTGTTACAAGGGGGTGGGTAGAAACCACCGCAGGCACTGAAGAGGGAGGAGCTGACGGAGCCGACTGTGGGGTAGACACTGGGTCTAGCACGGTCCGCATGACCTCGAAGGTGCCCCGATCAGCCAAGGCCGAAGGTCCTCGCTCCGAGGAGACAAGGACCCCCCCCGGCACCGACAGGGATGGCTCCGAGGCTGATGTCAGAGCCAAACTCACCAGTGCCGATGCTCCGAGAGGGAGAATGGGGTCGGACAAGGATCCGATGCCACTCGCCCCCTCAGAGCAGACGAGGGAAGCTCGGTGCCGAGATCCCTCCAGGGAGGAAATCGGAGCAGACGACGGAGCCGAAAGGGAAGGTATCGGTTCCGACGCACCGACAGCCACGGCTCCAAGCCCCAGCTCCGAACTCAAAAGAGTCGGAGCAGGAATAGAAGCAGGGATGGGAATAGCCGCTGACTGTTGAGTAGGGCTATTCAGCATTTGGGCCAGTGCCTCGGACCTGAGAAGTCTACTCACCACCCTTTGTAAGTCATGGTCGGACAGCCTGGAGGACCGAGAGGAATGAGACCTATGGCTCCGCTCCGACAGAAGAGGGGATCCCGGAGCCAAGTGGATGGAGCTGATGGAAGGGGACCTCAACCTCTTCTTTGAAGGTGGCTCCGATAAGACTATCGGAGCCGACTGAGTCTTAACAACTTTGGCTCCGGCCGGAGCCGAGGTAACGGTTTGAGACTTCAAAACATCGACTCCAGCTGGAGCCGATGTCGAAGCAGCCTTAATGCTCCCAGCACACGGCTCTAAAGCTGGAGCCAACAGCCTGGAAGTCTTTGAAGGCTTCCCCGAAGCAGTCTGGGTCGAGGGGCCTTCAGGCTTTAACAAGCCTCGAAGTATAAGTTTGTTTTTGCGTTCCTGCAGGACTCTAGGGCTGAATGCATGGCAAACAGTACATGAGTCCTGCAGGTGCAAAGGTCCTAGGCAAAAGACACAAGAAGTGTGACCGTCTGTCAGAGACATTTTCTGACAGCACGAATCACACTTCTTGAAGCCTGAGACCTTGGAGTCTTTAGACATCCTAAATAGACTGTATGTAACACAGACACAACACACAGACACACCCTTTAACCAAATGAAAAAAATCCAGTCACACTGAAAAGACAGGGGAAAAAAGGGAGTGGGCCAAAGGCCTAAAAGTTAAAAGGGAATAAAAAGGGAATACAAACACAAGGGAGACCCAATTTAAACTGAGTGGATACTCTATATTAAAAACTAAACTAAACAGAAAGGATAGGGGTAGAAAATTGAAGTTTTTTTACAAGAAAAACTCACTAACCTGCCAGAGCCAGTAGAAGAAAGCACCTCGTCAGCTAAGCAGCAAACGAGATCTGAGTAGTTACCGCCTAGCATTGTGGGATATAGGGGAGCCTCGAGCCGGTGGAATAAGCTCTCGAGCTTTAGTATTGGCCGAGTCGGAGCCGAGGATCGGCTCCAAACCCATCCAGCAAGAATGAAGGTGAGATTGACAACTTAACATCAGCCCTTTCCAAAGCCAAAAACACAGCATCAATAGGACTGGACGGTGTCCCAGGCTGCGTCCTACATGAGTTCAAAGATGAACTAACCCCTCACCTAAACACACTGTTTAAACTCAGCCTCTCCACAGGCTATGTGCCCACAGAGTGGTGCACAGCAACGGTTACTCCGCTCCACAAATGTAGAGCCACAACGGACCGCGGGAACTAATGCCCTATAAGCCTGACTAGCTTGGTCTGCAAAGCTATGGAGTGCATCATCATGGATCTCATTAACAGAGACACTGGAAACCTCCAATCACTGGACCCAACCCAGTTTGGCTTTGTTAAGGGCAGATCATGCCTCCTAAATCTGGTGGACATCTTTGAGACAGTTAGCAAGGCTATAGTCGAGGGAAGGGTGGTCCACACAGCCTACCTAGACCTCGCAAAGGCCTTTGACACTATTCCCCACTCAGGTATCATGGACAAGCTCACCAGCCTGAACATAAACCCCTAAGTCACAAGATGGGTTGCCAACTGGCTCATGGACAGAACCCACATGGTAAGAGTTGCAGGAGCTAGGTCTGACTCTAAACCTGTTACAAGTGGCGTTCCCCAGGGCTCAGTCCTAGGACCCCTCCTGTTCGGCATATACTTCTCAGAGGTACAGGCAAGCACAGGAAGACTATGGCTCACCAAGTTCGCAGACGACTGCAAACTAGGGGCTATAACTGACTCTCCGGCTGAAACAGACATCCTCCAAAAGGGTCTCACTGAGGCAGATACCTGGTGTCAAAACCATGGTCTCAAGCTAAATGCCAAAATGTGCATAGTCATCCCCTTTGGGAAAAACAAAGTACCCACAAACTACCACATAGGTGGTAGCCCCCTAAATACGGAAGACGTAATAAGGGATCTGGGGATCCAAGTAGATAGTAACCCCTCCTTTGATAATCACATTGCCAAAGTGGTTAGAAAATCCTTCTATGTGGCCCACCTAATCAAAAAAGGGTTTGCATCCAGATCGAAAGAGGTCATTGGGCCCCTCTACGCATCACTCCTCAGACCCATCATAGAGTACAATACCCCATTTGGGATGTACCTTACAAGACACCTGCAACAACTGGAAAGACCACAGAAGTTCCTCACCAAGAGGATCACTGGTCTCAAGCAGATGCCCTATGCAGCTCGACTGAAGAAACTCCAGCTGTACTTGGTTGCATACCGCCTACTCAGAGGTGATCTCTGCCTGACATACAAGGCCATGCCCAACCCAGAATTGATGAACATGCTCCACCTAAAGAAAACCATGTCCTCTCGAGTCACACACTCCAGGGATCTAAACCTCACCACAACAATAAATAGGACGTGCTGGAGAGATAGATTCCTGTCCCAGAGACATCCCTTGCTCTGGAACAAGATTCCAATCTACATTAGGCAGAGCTCCTCGCTAACCCTCTTCAAGAGAAACCTTGACGAGTGGATGGGAAACAGAAATTTTACCTCAGGGTCACTTCAATGGCTCTGCTGGACAGAGGCACAGGGAACTAATCTAAGGGGGCGGCAAAAGCCAACACATTCTGGCTAGGCTTATAAATGCCTTCGGGCAGACAGCCTAGTACCTACCTATGAACACTCTAACCAATGTTAGTACATTTGAGTATATAAGTATATAGGGAGCCAGAAGACATCATGATTTCAATCCCACCCCCCCCCGCGAAGGTCTGAGCTTCCCTAGATGAGTCCTACAGTAAAGGACTTAAAACTGAGAACCTAAGCAAGGTAAGGGGCAGAAAAGAGGGAGGTCCTCTTGGCTTGAGTAGAAGTTTGTGCCAGAACAGCCTGTAGGCTAAGGGGGAAAGAAGGATGGAAAGAAGACTTTAACAGTGAATACACTGGAACATCTACATTTATGGTAAGTGTATACAACTGTACTATGTTCTTTGTGTTTCACTACTGCAGTTCTGACTTATGGGGTGACTCACAAAGCTGAAAGGAGGGTGGAAGGAAGACTAGGGAGGGGAGAGGAGAGGATGCCCTAAAGAATGGCAGTGGCACATCCTGTTCTGGGACCTGGAAAAGACTGATGCACAGATGACCAATTAGCAGTTTCCAGAATGTCCTTGGTAGGGACTTCTTTTAGAAAGGCAGTAGAAGTAGCAGTAGCCCTGGTAGAGTGAGTCCTGACAGCCTCAGGTGGCTTCTTACCATGATGGCTGTAACAAAATAAGAAACGTGAGAGATCCATTTGGAGATAGTCAGTTTGGAAACTGGTTTTCTTTCGGTTCCGATGGCAAAGGCCACAGAGAGTTAGTCTGATTTTCTCAAAATTTTAATTCTGTCAAAGTAGTTACAGAGCTGCCAATGAACATCAAAGGAATGAAGGATTCTTTCCCCCTGGTTCTAAGGATTGGCAAAGAAGGTAGGCAGGTATATGGCTTGATTCAAGGATGTGTCTTTCACCACCATGCGCATAAATGAGGGGTTAGTCCTGAGGGAGACTCTGTCTGGGTGTAAAATGTGGAAGGGTTCCACTGCACTGACAGCCTGCACCTCAGAGACTCTTCTAGCAGAAGTGATAGCCAGCAAAATGGCAGTTTTCCAAGTTGGAAACTTTACATCAGCAGAAGCCGCTGCTTTGAAGGGAGGTAGGGTCAGTTTTTCCAGAACAAAATTAAGGTCCCATGGAGGAGTAGGTTGTCTCCTGGAGGCCTTATATGAAACACTCTCCTAAGAAATTGCCTGAGAAGGGGGTATGAAAAGACAGGATGAATAACAGGGATATGGGCCAAAAGGGCAGAGGTATGAATTTTAATGGAGGAATAGGATAGGCCCTTGTCAACCAGATTAGCCAGGTAATCCAGAATGATAGAGATCTTGGCTAAAAATGGATTGTGGCCCTGTTGTTGACATCAGATGGAAAACCTTTTCCACTTAGCTGAAGAAGACTTTCTAGTACTAGGCCTTCTGACCTCTTTATGGATGTCTTGAAACTGATAGCTTAGGGCAGGATCTGTCCAGGATGATGTGGAATTATCCAGGCTGAGAGTTTGAGTGTCTGCAGGCTGGGATGCAATATCCTTCCCTTGACCTGAGTTAGAACGTCCACTTTCTGAGGTAACCAACATAGATTCTTGTTGGCTAGGTAGATTAGCATAGGATACCAGAGTGAGTGATCTCCCAAACCTGCACTGCTAGGCAACAGAGTTTGTAAGAGTGAGTGCACCCTGCATGTTTATGCACCACATGACTATGGTGTTGTCTGTTTTTACTAATAGGCCCCCTGATTTTCCATTCCTCCTTGAATGCCACCAGGCCTTTTTCACTGCCAACAGCTCTTTCAAGTTTAAGTGTTTGTGTCTGAACTGATTTTCCCACTTCCCTTGGGTTTGGAAGTGTTTGAGATGAACATCCTAGCCCGTCTCCAAGGCACCTGTGGTGAGGGTTTGCTCCTGGCAAGTGAACCTGAAAGGAAGGCCCTGGTTCTAAGCACAAGCCCGTGTCCAACACGCAAATTCCTCCCAGAGGCAAGGGATCAGCCAAATCTGGGATGAAAGATCAGGGATGTGCATGCTGGCACCACACATTTTTGAGATAAACCAGAGCTTCATCATCTGCAGCCTGGCCAGAGGGACCATGAGGATACAAGATGCAATGTAGCCCGGTGGTCTGAGGAATTCTCTTGCTGAGTGGCATTGACTCCATGATCTTTTGGAAATAGTGAGTCAGGATGGAGGCCTTACCTGGAGGTAAGAAGGCCTTTTGAAGGGATGAGTCCAGAAGGGCCCCCAGAAAGACAATCCTGGTGGAAGGTTCTCTGTTTGATTTTGTTGATTTATAGTGCAGCCCAGGGAAGTCAAGAGATTCTGGGTAAACATCGGATCCAAGGGGAGTTTTGATAGACTCTTGGTTTGTATTAGACGATTATCCAGGTAGGAAAAGACTTGGATCCCTCTGGTCCTGCAAAAGGTGATTACAGGGGATAAGCATTTTGTGAAGACCCTGGGTGAGGTAGACAACCAAAGGGCAGTGCAGAAAATTGACAGCGAGTGGTACCTGCCCTGAAGCATGAAAAGCTTCTGTCTGATTCCTCTATAGTGTGCAAGTAAGGATCTTTTAGATCCAGGGTGACCATGAAGTCCTGAGGAGCTGGGTAAAAGCCTTTGAAGAGTTAACATTTTGAATTCTGAAACCCGGAGGAATTGACTGAGGGTAGACATGTCTAAAATGGGACGCCAAGAGCCTTCCTTTCTCGGAACCAGGAACAGCCTGGAGTAGAAACCTTTTTGCTTCTGGTGTTCTGGAACTGATTCCACTGAGCCCTAGGAGCACACATTCTGAATATGGATAAGGGCCTCTGTCCTTTGGTATGGTGGAATGTCTGGATAGCCTGAGTACTTCAGTATCTCTTTGAAAGTTAGTTTGTATCCATTTGAAATAATGCTTAAGACCCACCTGTCAGAAGTGATGAGGGACCAATGTTCCTTGAACAGGGATAGTTATCCTCCTAGTTTTGTGGGGGGAATGGAGGGGGTTCAGAGAGACTGGGATGGATGACTCACTGTTGCCCTCTGCCAGGGGCCTGTGGTCTAGAACTCCTTTGCCTGGAAGAGTCTGCAGTCCACTGGCTGGGTCTTTGTAGCTGTTGTTACTTTTGTGTGCTTTCTCTGCCTGTTTTTGGATTGAGAGTGAAAGGAACAATGTTTAGTGGGGCAGTTCCTACCAAGTCTATGTGGCTAAACCTGAAGAAAGTGTTTAACTGTTTGCATGGATTTAGCTTTGTCTTCCATCTTTTTAAGTACAGACTCGGTTTTGGGCCCAAAGAAGAAATCCTTTTCCAAAGAGGTATCCAAAAGATTTGCCTTGACTTGTTAAGCAGGGTTTCTTCCCTCAGCTGTGCAAGTTTTCTAATAACAGAACCAGTGGCTGCAGTCCGGCTGGAAGCCTCAATTGCATCATAGCCACAGGGCAAGGAATGCCTAGCAACTTAACAGCTGGAGTGACAAAGGGAAAGGCTTTTGTCCTCAACAGTAGTAGTAAGTTTTTTCTTCAAATGATCCAGAATGGTCTATTGGTATTTTATCATGTGGAATTGACTGTTATGGGCCCTCAGAGCTAAGGTGGCAGATGTGTAAACTTTTTTTGCCAAATCTATCAACAGCCCTAGTCTCTATCAGTATTTAGAGGGTTTTTACAGGAAATGGCTCTTGCTCCTTTGGGTCCTGGAGTGATAACCTCTGGATCAGCAGAAGGGTTCCTAAAAAGATGTTTATGGGAGTGCAGTACCATATAACACCTCTCTGGTTTTTGAGGAGTTGGAGGAAGGAAATCATTTATTTATTGTACATTTGTTTACCAGGGAGGTCCGACTGGACAGAGCTGTCCATTTTCAACGGAGGCCCAGGGAGAAAAGCTCCAGAACAATTGCTAACATACTATACATAAGACATTTACATGAGCATTGTGGTTTACACATTCACTTATAAAAATACAGCAGACAATAACATATGATTACATAAGATATTTACTTAAGCAAAGAGATTTAGACATACAATTAAAAGTATAGCAGGTAGTAACATATGATGTTTGTTCGTACAGTAAGTTTGGTAGAGATGATCTTGAAGACGTACTGAAGATAAGACAAGAAAGGAAAACTAAAAAAAGAAGAGAATATAGACAAGTTCATATGAGGTGCATTGACATGTTAAGGGAAAGCTTTTCAACTTAGTCTATGGGAGAGTTAATGGATATAGATGGGACAGTGAGGAGTAGGCGGCCGTGAGTTGGTAAGTAACGTACGATAATACATAGCGCATCTCTGGGAGTTTTAAAGAGGAGGTTGGATAGTGGGTTGGGGAAAGGAGTGAGAATATGTCAGCCAGGTGTACACAGTTGCATTTCCAGGTGTTATTTAGGTGGAAAATAAGCTGTTTTTTGAAGATAGTTTTGTTAGGTTGTAACCTGATTTGTAGTGGTAGGGAATTCCAAGTCTTGGCAATGCTGCTAGAATACAGGGAGTCACCAGAGCTGTAATGGCTTTTGGAGACTGAGATTAGTGCCTTGTTAGTGGATCTAAGTTTGCGGTTATTGGTGTTGAGGGTGATCAAGTCTTGTAAGACTGGAGTAGGTTGGTACAGTATTTGATGAGCTAGAAGAAGTTGGTTTAGAGCTAAGGTGTTTGGAAATTCCAGCCAGGAAAGCTGTTTTAGGGCCTGACAGTGGTGGGTGTGGTAGGAGGAGTTTGTGGCGAATTTTGGTATTTTGTTGTAGCATACTGATAGCTTGTTTAAATCACTCTTGTTTAGATTAAGTAGGAAAGGAGAAGCATACAGTAAGGTAGAGAGAAGATGGGTGTGAGCTAGGGTAACTTTACTGTTGCTGGTTAAGAAGTTTTTACATCTGTAAAGAGTACCTAGTTTTTTGTTGATTTTGGCTATTTTATGAGCTATGGGTTTGTCAAATTTCATATTATTGTCAATAATGACCCCTAGTAATTTGGTTTGTGTGACGGGGGAGAAAGGGGTATTATTTGATGGAGAAACAGAGAATGAGGGAGTAGGTGCTGCTGCTTTGGAAGGATGAAAGAGCATAAGTTGGGTCTTTTTAGGATTTAGTATTAGCTGGGAGTTTGTAAGCTAGGTTTCGATGGATGTAAAGGCTTCTTGGGTTTTGATTTGAAGTTTTTGGAGAGTGGGGGCAGAGCAGATTAAGGTGGAGTCATCAGCGTATTGAACCAGGTTTGCTAGAGGGGAGGCTTGTGAAGATTATTTGTAAATATAATGAAAAGTAGGGGTCCTAGGATTGATCCTTGGGTTACTCCTAGTTTTACAGGAAGTAGGGGGGAAGGGAGTTTTTCCACTAAACAGCTTGTTGGTGTTGGGAGAGATAGTCTTAAAACCACAATAGAGTAGTAACAATAATAATAATTATAATAATAATAATAATAGAGTAATAACAGTAATAATAGAGTAACAATAATAATCAAGATTTAAAGAGTAACCCAAGAAAAAGATTAGTTGTGTAAAATGTTACCATAACCACAGATGTCCTCCTTTTCTATGTTGCAGTATTCTGACATGTGGGATCTTCCGCCTGAGGTCAACCGAATGTCAGGCTCATCTACCAAAGCTTAAGTCTGGTTGCTGTAAGGTGCGTGGGATGTCACATACAGGGCCATAAACAGTGGGCCATAGATGTGACGTCCGCATGCACAGACGTCAGAACTGACTACCCAGACGGACAATAGTCTAAAGATAGAAAAAGGATGCCATCCAGATAAAGGGTAATAGAGGTTTTCCGGGGGGGGGGGGGTAAGGAGGAAGGGACTGAATACTGCAACATGGAAGATAAGGATGTCTATGGTTATGGTAAGATTTTTACGGTTATGGTAAGATTTTACACAATTAATCTATATCCTTCTATTCTCATGTTGCAATATTCTGACATGTGGGAGAGTACCACAGCTCATGCAGAGAAAAAGGTGGAGGAAGACATGGCTTAGTGGTAAATCCCTTTGGCTCTGGTGTGCAGGGTCCTAGGTTTGAGCCTTGCAAAGGCTGTTTATTGAACCTGTGAACTTGCTTTGAAGCTGCAACAATTATTAATGTAAGGTAACACTGCAAACAATGTGATCACAACAGGCACTGACTTGATTAGATTCAAACATAGATCACATTGTCAAATTTTCATCTAAAATCATCACAACGGATTAGTGTGCAATGGTAGTTGCATAAGATGTCTATTCACTTAACAAAGGTAATTTAATTTTCAAAACAAATAAAACATGGATTTTAACAGGCTCCTTCTCCTCCAGACACACGTCATAGAAAATTTTCACAAACAGCTGGAGTTTTAATCCTGAAAAAGGGGAATGTGTGGTGACATTTTAGGAATTTATTCTGTAAACAGGAAGCTGCTTACTTCAGAGGTGTCATTACAGTGTTTTACTACTTTAACTGTATTTATTTCTTTTGTGAACAATTATAGATAATTTAAATTTACTACTTTCACTAGGGGAATGAAGATGGGCTGAAGAGCCAGGTGGCTTAATGTTCCAGCATGTTTAGATATGTTATTGTCTACATTTGTCCTACCTGCCTGTGAAACAGGTGTGAATCACTTTGCCTCAGAGATTTTATATAGCATCTAAGAGCTTTTACTATAGACACTGCCTGTGTGACTGGATATTACACCCCCCCGTCAAGTGGAGAAGCACACCACTGTACCCAGCACCAGAAATAAACCATAAATATGTATCTGTAAAAATGAGGGGTGGAGGAACAATACACAGTTCCCAGACGATTGCAAGTTAGGAGCTATTATTAACTCCCCATTTGATGTTGACATCCTACAAAATGGCCTTACTGAGACCAACAACTGGTGTCAGAACCATGGCCTAAAACTCAGTGCCAAAAAAATATGTCATCATCCCCTTTGGGAAAAACCTGGTTACCATGAATCACCACATTGATGGCAAGTCCACTGAACACAGAAGGCCTTATAAGAGATCTGGGAACACAGGTTGACAGAAACCTCTCTTTTGATCACCACATTGCCACTGTGGTCAGAAAGTCCTTCTATGTGGCACATCTCATTACTAAGGGGTTTGCATCCAAGAAGAAAGAGGTCAATGTCTCCCTCTACTCTTCCCTCATTAGGCCAATCATCGAGTACAATGCCCCATTTGGCATGTACCTCACTAGACACCTGCACCAACTGGACAGGCCACAAAACTACCTCACAAAGAGGATCCTAGGCCTTAAACACTTGTTCTATATGGACAGACTAAAAAAAACTCCAACTATTCTCTGTTTCCTATCACCTACTTAGAGGTGATCTCTGCTTGACTTACAAAGCCATGTCTGACCCAGTTCTGTTAGAAATGCTACATCTAAAGAAATCCCAATCCCTCCGCACCACATGCTCCAGAGACCTCAACCTCATTACCACAATCAACAGAATGTACTGGAGGGACAGGTTCATAACCCAGAGACTGCCCATGCTATGGAATAGACTTCCCATACATGTCAGGCAGAGCACCTCGCTGACCCTCTTCAAGAGAAATCTTGATGAGTGGATGGGAAATATAAAATTCACCCCGGGGATAACTCCAGTGGGTCTACTCAACAAAGGTACTGGGAACTAAGGTCGGGTGGCACGATGTCAGGGTAATCCTATGGCAAGGCTTGTAAAGGCCCCAGGGCCATTAGCCTAGTACACACCTATGAACCTAAGAGGTGTCAGTCTCCAAGAATCCACGGAGGATGGCTTTAGCAAATCCTGCCCTGGCTCTGGAGATTCTGTCCAATTTGTAATGCTTAGTGAAAGTGTGTACAGAACACCATGGGGCTGCCTCTAGGATGGAAGCTGTATCTAAGGTCTGTGAGGAAGGCCCCTGAAGAGGCCACTGCTCTAGTGGAGTGGGCCCTGACCATGTGGGGCAACTCCTTATCATGGGAAGTGTAACAAAAGGATACAGTTCTGCATATTCAGGAGGATATAGTCTGTTTGGAAACAGCTTTCTCCAGGGCCCTGGGGTGAAGGAATACAAAGAGTTGGTTGGACTTTCCCTCTTCGTCTTATCAAGATAAAACCTCAGTTGCTTGTGAACATTAAGGGAATGGACCACTCTCTCACTGTCATTTTGTAGCAAGGGAAGAAGGTGGATAAATGGATAGACTGGTTAAGGGAAAGTTCATTTATCATTTTGGGCATGAAGGAGGGGTTAGTACGAAGAGAAACCCTGTCCTTATTGAAGATGGTGTAGGGTGGGGTAGCCATGAGTGCCTGTAGCTCAGAAACTCTCCTAGCTGAGGTAAGGGTTAGTAACAAGACCGTTTTCCAGGTGCACATCTTTAAGGTGGTAAAGGCTGCTGGTTCAAAGGGGGCAGTGGTAAGTTTCTCAAGCACAAGGTTCAGATCCCAAGGAAGAGGGATAGGTTTCCTTGATGGTCTGATGTGGAGGACCCCCTTAAGAAAACGTTTTACCTCCAACCTAGATAATAATGGAATGTCAATGGGTAATCAGGCTGAAATGGCTGACAATTGGACTTACACTGAAGAGTATGAAAGTTCTGATTTTTGGAGCTAACACACAAGCCAGCACTATAGGAACATCTGCTTGGAAGGGGTCTAGTTGTCTTTGAAGACACCATTTGGAGAACCTATCCCATTTTGCTAAATAGGATTTCCTGGTAGTGGGTTTTATGGCCTCAGTCAGAACTGACGGCACGTCCTATGAGTATAGGGGTCTGAAAGGGATCAGAAGTTTATCACCCACAGGGTAAGACTGAGGGTTTGCACATGAGGGATCCTTTCTGTTGTGTGAGCAAATCCACTTTGTGAGGCAACTTGTGGTGACTGCCCTTGGCAAGAGATAGAAGAAGGGGAAACCAGTGCTGCCTTGGCCAAAAGGGAGTGACCAGCAAGATTTTTGGTGTGTCCCTCTGAATCTTCAGCAGGACTTTTTGAATGAGAGGGAAGGGTGGGAACACCTATAGGAACAGTCCCGTCCAGGGAATTGAAAAGGAATCCACTTTCCAAGCTAGTGGAGATGGGAGCGTTAAGCAAAACAGCCATAGTTGTCTATTCTGAAGGGAGGCAAACAGGTCTGCCTGTGGAGTGCCCCACTGGTGGGTGATGTCCAGGAAGACATCTCTGCTCAACATCCATTCGTGATTTTGAGACAGTGATCTGCTGAGAGCATCTGCTAGACGGTTGTCCTGTGATGGAATGAAGATGGCCTGCAAGGTTACCTTGTACTGTGTGTCCAATTTCCAAGCTTGTATGGCCAGTCTGCAGAGTAAATAGGATCCGATTCCCCACTGCTTGTTGATGTGCCAGATCACTGTGGTGTTGTCTGTGAAAACTTGTAATGGACCAGGCTGTAGGAGCAGGAGAAAGGTTTTTAGAGCTAGGAAAAGAGCAGTAATTTTCCACACATTGATGTGTTTTTTCTTGAGGGAGGGCTCCCACTGTGCTTGCACCTTGAGACCATTCATAGTGGCCCCTCATCCCAGTTCTGAGGCATCTGTGTACATGACTTGGACTGCCTTGGATGGCTGCAGGAGGAGGCCTGGATTTTGCAGTATGTGTTGTATCCACCGGCCTAACTCTTTTTTCAGACAGGTCAGGAAAGGAACTTGGAAAGCCAGATGGTGATTGTGTTGGGACCAGATATTCTTCAGATACCACTGGAACTTCCTCTTGTGTAACCTGGCAAGGGGTAACATGGGAAGAGTAGCTGCCATAAAGCCCAGCATGTGGAGAAATTCCCTGGCTGAGATGTGTGAGACTTACAGGAGGCCTTGGAAGTAGCTGGTTAGTGAAGTGACCCTGTCTTGTGGGAGGAAGGCCTTCATCAGATCTGTCTTTATTCTGCAACCCAAGAAGACCTGGTCTTGGGATGGGGTTTGTGAGGACTTCAATAGGTTCAGGGTGAAACCCAAACTTCCTAGGGGAGAGAGAGAGAGTGAATTGCAGGTGTACCTGAAGAGTAGTTATCTCTTCTGCTTGGATGAAGAGGTCATCCAGGTAAGGGAAGACCTGTATGCCCCTTTTATTTTATTTTACATTTGTTGACCGGGCTAGTCCAACTGGATATATGTCCATTTTCAGCACAGGCCCGGGGAGAAAAGCTCTAAGTGAAAACATTAAACATTAATAAACAGAGTTACAAATATAGCTCAGAGAAAAATACTAATAGCATCAGCATATTTTTACAGTAAATTCAACCACAAAAAACAACCACAGAAGGAAATAGTAACAATTCACCCAGTAGATAAAATATAAAATTCCAGGAAGGCAGCAGGATGACCAAAATCGTATTATAAAATGTTTTATTGAACAAGAAACGTAAGCACTTTCACGGTATTAAAACCCGCTTCATCAGATGTACTCTCTATAACAATCTGGTAGCATTTAAATATATTCTACCAAAAGTCAGTTAAACAATAAAAAGAGTAAGTCAATCATTCAACTAGTGCACTGCTTAAATTCATACATTAAAACAACATAAGTCAATGTATGAAATAAATAAATATTCATATATAATCTTAACAATAAATATACATATAAAAATACTTTCATAGATGTTATATCTTTGAATGAATTCTGTAAAATTCTAGAAGTATTATTTAACACTTCTAGACTTAAGCAAAGGTTTCAGGGGAATGGTGTCATTTAGACCCCGATCCCTGTGTGCACCTAACCTCAGAATCCATTTAGTTTCTAAAGTTTCTGTGGCATTGACTATATCACCTAATCTGAAGTTTGCATCCTGTGTTTGTAAAACCTGAAAAAAGAAATTTATGTTTATCGCCAAATTTTATTGTATGTTTAGCTAGAGCACTATAAGAATAACCTTTTGTGATGCAATATACATGGTCCCTTATTCGTTCCCTCAATGTACGATTAGTCTTACCTACATAGAATGAATAACATTCTATGCAGTGAGCTATATATACTAAATTCTTTGTTGTACAAGTACTAGTATTCCTCAACTCCCATAAGTAACCCGTATCAGGATGTCTAAAAAATAGGGACTCATCTATCAGAGGGCATTGAGTACATTTCTCACATCTTTTAGTACCTAGCCATTCTTTGTTAGTCAGTTTTGGATAAAGTGGGTCTTTGTGAATTTTAGGTAAGCCTTGCAGCCTGGGTATCAAGGGAAATTCAACAATACACTCAAGTGAGATCAGAAAGACATGGTTGAGCTAAACCATACTTTTCTCATAGATCTAGAAGTCAACAGAGAACAGCCTCTATGATACCAAAATTTAAACTCCCAGTAGTTTTACCCTATGCTATGAATATTAATAAATTACAAGAAACTATAGCCCAGAATTGACATATATTGTTAATAGATGAAATAATAAAACATATTGTGGGAGATTATCCAACGTATGTATTTAAGAACAAAAAGTGCTTGAAGCATCAATTATGTTATCCAGTGTTTAGTAGTGAAGTAAATCTGACTAACAAAGAATGGCTAGGTACTAAAAGATGTGGGAAATGTACTCAATGCCCTCTGATAGATGAGTCCCAATTTTTTAGACATCCTGATACGGGTTACTTATGGAAACTGAGAAATTCTAGTACTTGTACAACAAATAATTTAGTATATATAGCTCACTTCATAGAATGACAAACAAAAAACGAACTAGGTGAAAAGTTACAAAAAGAACCAAGAAAAGCTCTAGGGAATAACTCCAAACACTAAAGTAGAACAACCGTTTAATGAAGCGCTTTTCGTCACCTACTATGAGGTAAACTCATAGTAGGTGACGAAAAGCGCTTCATTAAACGGTTGTAGTGTTTGGAGTTATTCCCTAGAGCTTTTCTTGGTTCTATTTGTCACTTCATAGAATGTTATTCATATGAATATTTATTTATTTTATACATTGACTTATGTTGTTTTAATGTATGAATTTAAGCAGTGCACTAATTGAATGATTGACTTACTCTTTTTATTGGTTAACTGACTTTTGGTAGAATATATTTAAATGGTACCAGATTGTTATAGAGTACGTCTAATGAAGTGGGTTTTAATACCGTGAAAGCGCTTACGTTTCTTGTTCAATAAAACATTTTATAATACGATTTTGGTTATCCTGCTGCCTTCCTGGAATTTTACATTATCTACTGGGCGAATTGTTAATATTTTTACGGTGGCAACAATAAGCAATTAAGTACAAATAGAGGGAGTTCAAATTGAGTATGATAGCAGAAAAGTGAGTTTTAGTAAAGATTTGTAAGCAAGATAAATGAGAGTACTAGGAGCAAATTGCAAGCTAGTCAGGGTTAGTACAGGGGCAGAGCCAGTGAGCCATGAGGTGAGTTTTGAGTTGGGATTTGAAACAGAGAAGAGATAGCAGTGAGATTGGCAGGAAGGGAGTTCCAGGCTTTTCCTATTGAGTTAGAGAACAAGGAGTCACCTGCCAAGTTGTTGGATTTACAGGTTGATATAAGAAGTTTGTTAGAAGAATATAGGGTTTTGAGGTTGCAATAAGGAGTAATAAGGGTAGTAAGTATAGGGGTGTTGGTAGGTTTGTAGAAGATTTTATGTCCTGCAGAAGGCTACTGCTGGAGCTAGAAACTTTGTGAAGACCCTTGGTGCTGTTGACAAACCAAAGGGCAAGGCAGTAAACTGCGAGGATGGCACAGCAAAGCGCAGAAATCTCCTGAAGTCTGGGTGAATGGGAATCTGGAGATATGCCTCTTTCACATCCAGAGTGGCCATGAAGGCCCAGGTATCAAAAGTGGAAGAAGGGTTTGCAGGTATAGCATGCAGGAGGAGGTTTAGAAGGGACAGGTCCAGTACTGTCCTCCAAGATCCCTCCTTTTTTGGAACCAGAAAGAGTCTGGCGTAAAACCCTTAATCCTCTTGTCTTGTTGGGACTTTCTCTATAGTGTCTTGAGATAGTAAATTCTGAATAACCTGGGGGATCAGGTGGGATTGTGTTTTTGGAGGTAGGGATATGCCTTTTGGAGTAGGCTTCTCTTGCTAGATCATAAATTACCCTTTTTCCACTACTGACAGAACCCAGTGGTCTGAGGGTATGTGTTGCCACAAGGGAAAAGTCAGATAGGTGGACAGAAAGGAGGAGATTGTGGTGGGTATTTTAGCAGGAACGTAGTACTTGGCCTGTCTGGAAAAGGCTGCTTGGGTGTAGACTGAGAGGAGGTAGTTCTCTGGGATGAGAGTTTTCTGGTTCCTTTCCTATGCTTTGAAGAAGATGAAGAAGGAGCAGGTGCTCTTCTGACAAAGCTTGGTTTAGCTGGGTACTTCCTGTAAAACTTAGGAACTGGGGATACCAGCAGATGTTTCAAGTCTTGCAGTTCCTTACTTTTTTCTTACAGACTTTTAAAAAGCTCTGCAGATTGTTTGCCAAAGAGAAATTTGTTGTCTAGTGGGGCACCCAGGATCTTGTTCTTGGAATTATCTGGCAGGGGATGAACCCTGAGCCAGCAATACCTGTGTAACACAGAGGCAGAGCCAGCTGATATGGCTGAGACTTCAGCAGCATTATAGCTGCATTTTATGGAAAGCCTGGTTACCTGTGCTGTTAAGGAAAGTTTTGAGGCAACTTGAGGCTTATTAGGAAACCAGGCATAGAGCAGGGTGGATGCCTGGGAAACAAAGTCTAGAGGGTGCTTTACCAGTTTTGTAATTGACGGCCCTAAAAGCTAGGGTAGAGGAAGTGGAGATCTCTTTCTCCAGTCTGTGCATCACCTTACTGTCCTTGTCAGATGGCAGTACAGAAGAAGATGGGATTTGTCTTGATTGCTTGTTTGGGGTCACAGCAATGACAGCAGGGTCTGCCATGGTGGGGGGGGGCTTGATAAGGTATTTGTAATCACTAGGGACTTTATAAAATCTATCTGGCCTTTTAGGGGTGAGAATTTGGATTCTGGGGTCTTGGAGGCAGTAGCAAAGGTGTCCAAGTAAGCAGGAATCACTGGAGGATAGCGGAGGGAGAGGGTGACTCCATTTGGAGAAGCTCAAATTATCTTGTTTGTACCTCAGTCATTTGGGTGGAGTCCCACAAAGTATTTTCTCATTTTGGAGATGTGTCTCCCCAAAAGTAATGTCTTTGGTGGAGAGTCTCCTTCCAATGAGTCTTCATCTGGGGAACAATTTTCCAGGGGTGAGGCCAGCTGTGGAGTGTAAGTGAGAGACTCATTCAAACAGGAGACTTCCTCTTGAATCTGAGGGTTGGGGTCTGCAGAGGCAGGCCTGGAGCTTAGGTTAGGCAAAGTAAAAGTTTGAGAAGTAGAAGGCCTCAAGGCCATAAAGGCCTGGAAAAGTGACTGTGATAAGGTTTGCCAGTCAGGTTGATGCTCCACTGAAGCAGTCTCTTGAGAGGATTCTTATGAATAGGCTGAGAGGTCGAGGGTTTGGATTCCGGTGTCAGGCCTGAAGCCAAAGTACCCTCTTCGGAAACTGGAGTCGGCCGTCCGGGTGAGCCTTGTTCCCCCTTGACATCGACAGAGGCCAGCGTTGCAGAAACCTCCTTGGACGTGCAAACTGGAGAACCATGGATGGTTTCAGAACAAGGTACCCGGTGAAGTCGCCAGTTCTGTTGGACATTCTTCAGCTCCTAGACCAATAGATGCTGGAACATCCAAAGAAGGAGGCACAGTATCTGTCCTAGAAACCATGGCCTTCTGTTTAGGCTGCTCCAACTTGACGGCCAGTTCAGGAACCATACCAAGGACCAAGCGTTTGAGTCACTTCTTCTCTACAAATAACTTAAGGGCTGCCAGATAGCTGCACAAGGTCTTAGGGACAAACGACTGACAGATTTTACAAGTCGTATGGTATGCGACGGCCCTAAGCAAAACAAACAAAGATCATGGGTACCTCTGTGCAGAATTTGCCAACCACACTTACATTTCCCCTTTCTAGATGACATTGGTTAATCAACAGAAAAAACAGCAACCTAAGCTCAGATAAAAAACAAGAAGATTCCCCAACAGCGTACTTATAAGTGTCTTCCGAGACTTGGAGTAGAACGAGCAAGCTGACGTTCCACTGCGGCACAGAAGTTCTGAGGTCTGTGCATGTGGACGTCACATTTATGGCCCAGAGTGCGACATCCCATGCACCTTACAGCAACCAGGCTTAAGCTTTGGTAGACAAGCTGGATGTTCGATCACCCTCAGGAGGAAGATCCCACATGTCATTGTCAATATTGCAACATGACAACAGAAGAACATCATCCTCTACAACCTCTAAAAAACTGGAGGAATGGCAAAGTCTCTGGCAGATCAAGGAATTCCCTAATCCTCTTTTTGGCTTGTAGGCAATTCTGGGCTTTCCACCTCATGGCATGCAGAGTTTCATCCAAAAGTAATGTCCTCAGTGAGAGAAGCAGAAGCCAGGTTTTCTTCAGTATCTGACTCCGCAAAGGAAGTCAGTGAAGGTCCTTCTTCAAAAACATACTCCTCCTGGTCAGAATCTTCAGCAGACTCAAAAGGATCAGAAAGGACTTGAGGTATAGGGTCCCTTTTCCCTGGGAAAGACTCAGTACAGGGTTGTCTCGATCTGACCAAGGAAATTAAAGCTTCGGCTAACCTAACCAAATCCGGCTGATAACTTTGTGTTTGAGAGCTGGTAGGCCTAGGCATAGGCCCTGAGGAAGTCCTCTTATTTGGAGTAGCTTTGGGTTTGTGTCTAAGGAATCTGTGATTCTGATGCCAGTTTCTTGAGAAGAATGTCCAACCAATGTAGGCGGATGCCACAAAGGAGCATCACCATTAAAGCGCACTCATTGGAAGCAGAGGCCTATTGAGTGGCCCCAGACCCAACTGAAGAACCAAGTCCTAAGTCCTATGTGGAAGATGGGGTACCTAACAGCATGTTGGACTCCAGACATTTCACAACAGAGGGCTGCACCACCAGCTCAGCCATGGAAGGGGCTGCAAAAGCACCTTGCCTTCTTCAGTAATCACGACTCTTGGAGGACTACCTGATGGAGAGTGATTGTCATCCAAGGCAGGGGTGTAGCAACAAATTCCATTCTGTGCTCACAAGCTCTCCGTTGGGCATATATCACTTAAGAATGGACACATCTTTCAGAATGCTGTCCCCCCCAAATGGACACATCTACCAAAATGCTGCTCCCCAAACACTTAATAAATGTAAGTAACATTTCCAGCTGTTCCCCTTAAAACTATTAAAAGTACTGTTTTTAGATTAGCATATTGCACTTGTTGCTGCAGGCATTCATTTAGACAGCTGTAGGATAACTATGATGAAAAAATCCATATTGATGTTATGCTCAGAAAAAAAAACATACTCAGAGTACAAAGAGTTGCCTGGTGACACCCTTGGTCTGAGGGTCTACATTTGGGTCACTTTTCTTTATCCCTCTTGCGCTTAGAGAGTTCAACTTCAGACAGACTGGCAGACGCCATCAGATGCTGAGAACCAGATGCAAGACTAAGGTGACTAGCTAAGATCTCAGTGCTACACCTAGAGTTGAAATGGCACAGAAATGGCAGTTAGGAACATCGTGATCTGGGCCTAAACAAGTAACACAAAAGGAATGGGAGTCTCGGTGGGGAATCTGCTTACCACAATGGAGACAATTTTTAACCTTAACTGACGTGAGCCAAGCAAAGAAGAAGAAGAAAAAAGTTCCCCAATGGGTATTTAGCTTACAGGCAAATTCTCTCTGGTGAGGACTGACCAATGCATTAAAACACTGCTTCTGGCTCCGGCGGCAAGAAAAGACTGAAATCAAAACTTTGGCTGGCTCCCTATATACTCGAACATACTGATGTCAGGGGATCTGCCAGCTCTTGGAGGAGGAAGATTTTTTTATCTGGTAGTTGGCCCAGCCAAGGGCTTTCACTGCATGAAATCCCACAAGTCAAGACTGCAACAGTGAAACAGTAAGAACATCTGCACACATCTCATCTGTTGTGTAAGCCCTTCTTCCAGGTCACCCATTTCTTTTTTTACACACCAGCAGTTTCAAATAGCTGCCTATCTAACACTCATTATCTAGACCTGTACATTAGCTACTGAAGCCAGAAAAGTCATAACACAGTTAAAGGGACCGTGACAACTTTAAGGAATTCTGACCAATGTACTTTGTGAAACAATGTGCCTTGTCTTTCATTTAGCACTGAGAAGTGTGGAAAGTCCTGAACTGAGAGAAACAAGGGTTTCATCGAAAAAGTAAGGAAAAAAGCTTTTATTTCAATTCTGCTTGAATACTGCAGCTGCAACTTATACTATTCAGTGTGGTGATACTACTGTTTTTGTACTTTTCTGCATTTTTCCATGTTTTAGTCAAAAAGTTATCTGCATGCATTGTTTAGCTTGTTCTGTGACCTTAGTCTTATAGCTTCATTTGCAATTGTGAGGAAATGTGAATTACTGCTAGATCTGAGCATCATCTATCTATTATGCTGCACTTCTATCTCCATAAGGAAATTTACTTTAAAAAGTATCTGAACTCAGTCTGGGACCTTTAGTAGTTTAGTTTCATTTGTAACTGTAGGAGAATTGTGAACCACTGCAGGATCTAATCTTCACTTGGTCAAACTTCAGAATCTGATACTCTTTGTCATTTATTTCAGCATTTTTCCATAAGGAGTGTTAGTGTTAAATATTTGCCTGGTCTGAGGCCTTAGACTGTAATCTGGAATGCAATAGTGGTTGCATTGTACTTTGTTATTCTGTAGTTCCACAGCTGTTCATATTCCAGCTTTGCTAATAGAGTCTTATATTCTGTTATCCTTTGCCTGGTTAAAGTTGCATACTAGTGCATTCCTGTTTGACATACTTAGCACCATTGTTACATATGCCCCCCCCCCCTCATTCTTGTGTCTGACACATTGTTACAGCCCTCCCAGCTCCCACCAATACATTAATTCCTGCTTTCTCTGCTGTTCTCTACTGTTTACACAAATACAGTTTCTCCCTACCCCCAATATAAAAGTAAAAATGTCTGGAATTCTCACCTACCTTGGGTCAATGACCTGTAGATCAGAGCCATAGGACTAATAGAACATTGATTTGCTACAGGTTCTGAAGTCACAGAGCTCCACTACTGGCTTTACTTTACTGGATTCCTTTCTAGCTTTTTGCTATAACTTGCACAGAACTGCGCCCACCCAGGGTCTTTTATTCAAGAGTCTGATAAGTGTTGGTTCCATGAACTGTGAGAAACGAGCTTTTCATCAAAAAGGTAAGAAACAAAAAGCTAAGTTAAACTGCCACTGGACTCAACCTATAGTGTATTGTCTGCTCCAGAGCTTTTTTCCCCTATTAGAGAGCTGCAAAATCTATACAAACTTAGAAATCCAGGTCTGAAGCTTAAGTTACCTCTACCAAGGGCAAACAAACATCTTCAGTTGCAGTACATCCTTAACTAAATAACTAGGATTTCCCCACACTTTAGTAGTAAGCCCACCCAAACAGCATTCTAAAGAAACAGAAATCCAAGCAATTAATGATCACACCCCTGCACCCTTTAGAGTCATTCCTGTCAAAACCACAAACCAGCACTTCCCCACAAATTCTGTAGCCAACTTGATTGAGATGGATGTCTTGAGACTCAAACAGCATAACACATTTAGTTGCTTGTCTGATGCCAGGATTGGTGAGATCACACATGCACTCAAGTCCTTGAACAACTACAAATATGACTCTGTCATAGTACATGTGGATGTCAATGAATTGAGATGACTTCCCTGAATTATATGAAGAGAAACATGACAGAGCTCTCAGACTGCGTGTCCCTGGCAGGTTAACAGACTAGCACTAAACAGCATCCTACATTCTCCAATGTTAATGGCACAATATGAGCAAAAATTTTTTTTCCAATAACTGACTTAGTTTTGGGTGTAATTTAAATGGGGTCCAGTATTTGTCAGCCTGGAAGAATTTGATCCAAAGAATTGGTAGCAGATTTCTGTTCTCTTAGTCCTACAACTCTGATCTACAAATCAATGACACAAAGTAGTTTAGAATTTCAGAAACTTTAGTTTTTACAGTGGGGGTGGGGAGAAACTGTTTCCCTAGGGTTTTGATTATTGGCAAAGACACTGTCCACCTCTATGATGTTTTTCTGGCAATGCCAACCTGATAATCCTACCAGTACAATGAAGAAAGCAAAGGAAAACATGAAGGTGCCACTGATCAATACCAGAAGCCTAAACAAGACAGTCCCACCCCCTAATGCCTTCCTCAACCTGGAGGATGCAGACATCCAGTGTAGTTACTGAGACATGGTTTAAAACAGTGGATAACACTGACTGTGCAGAGCAGTAAGAAAAGTGGAGACAATGAGGATCACTTTGGCCTTGCACATTCTTGCTTACTGTATAAATATGTTCATTAGAGGCAATGGGGGAAAGGCATAAAGGGGACCAGGGATCCATTTGTGAACCACAGCATCCCTGAGTGACTGTCCTTGTGGAGGGAATAGGGCAAAGTAATTGCTGCACCTGTGGTTTAGAGGAGATGCAAAAAGATTGCGGCAATGCTGGCTCCAGTGATGGAAGATCAGGATTGTCACTGTTGGATTGAGGGACCAATTGTAAGGCATCAGGATAGATTTGCTTAACTTGTCCGCTAGAACACTGTTTGACCCCAGGATGTGTGCAGATAAAAGAAAGTGGTGGGAAGACATCCATTGCCAGACTCTCAGAGTTTGTGGCACAAGGGGTAAAAATAGGTTCCTCCTTGTTTGCTGATGTACCAGACTACTGACGTGTCTGTTTGTCCTTGAATCATACTTTTGGCGAGACTGTCCTGAAAGGCCTGCCAACACTAACAGACCTGCTATCATCTCCAAAATGCTAATGTGAAGCTTGACCTCTAAGTGTGACCATATGCCTTGAATCGTCTTCCCTATGAACTACCCTACCAACACCAACACCCTTGAAGGAACAGTCTGTTGGAATAACTGCCACTGGAAAAATTGTT
Organism: Protopterus annectens; assembly: GCF_019279795.1. Classification (NCBI taxonomy): domain Eukaryota; kingdom Metazoa; phylum Chordata; order Ceratodontiformes; family Protopteridae; genus Protopterus; species Protopterus annectens. The sequence goes on along the minus strand of NC_056737.1, from coordinate 1,597,324,226 downwards.
CAGAATGGTATTATGTTTATCATCGAAGGTAACATTATCCACAAGATATATGCCATCTGCAGATCTGAATTACTTTTATTTTGCTGTGGACTGAGTGGATTCTTTGAGACCACTGTACTGCTAAAGTCCACTGGAGGACCCACATGGCAAGACAGACCATGAGGCTTGTGGATGTTATAAGACCCAATACTCAAAGGATCAACTTTGCTGGATGGGAGGGATGGTGAATAACTTGCATGGCAGTGAAACAAAGACAGAGAACTCTGGACACTGGAAGGTGGGCAATCTGTAAGGTTGTGTCCAGGTGGTATCTGATAAATTATATCTGTTAAGAAGGTGCAAGCTGGGTCTTGGAGATTCTGACAGTGATCCCTAGCTTTTGCAGCAGTCAGAGCAAAAGATCTTGGTGCAGCGATAAGAGGCTGTCATGTAGCTGTGAGGAACCAACTGTAAAGATATGGAAAACATGGATCCTTAGTAAGTGCAAGTGCGCTGCTGCCAGTGCCATAACTTTGGTGAACATCTGTAGGGCTGTGGTGAGTCCAAAGGGCAGAGCTCTGAACTGATAGTGGTTTGTTTCCAGCTGGAAAAGGAGAAACCTCTATGAATGCTTCTCTGTCTTCACAGGATACTATTCATCCTTGAGGTCTACTGAGAGCATCAGACTGTCTTGCCTCAGTAGAGACAAAAAGTAGTGTGACCATCTGGAATTTTGTCTGTTTGACATACTGACTGAAATGACTCAGGTCTGAAGTAGGCCTGATGTCCCCTGTTTTATTGGGTACTAAAAAGAACCTTAAGTAGACTCCGGATTCTATCTGGTCTGTGGAGAACGGCTGGATGACTTTTTTCTAGCAGCTTGGAGATTTCTGCTGCTGTGAGTTCCAGCTGACCTGGTGGGATGCCAGCAACTGTTTTCTTTTGACAGGGGAAAGAGAAAATGGTACTGAATAACCTCTGCAGAGAATTTTTAGCACTCGTGAATCTGTGGTTATGTTGTGTCAGGCTTTTTGGTGCAAAGGTAAGCATCACCTGACTGCCTACAGAGTGCAGCAGTTGGGCAACCCTTCAGGACGCTGGAAGGGCTTTTCAGACAACGGTCCATGAAAACCGTGATTCTGTGGTCTACCCCTGGGGCAATGTCCATTATTATTACCTCCTCTAGTGCCATGAGTGGGTCTATTTTCAAGAATCTCTTGATAACTACTCTGTGATTTCCAAAACCACGTCTTCTTTTAGGCTTACTGATTCCTAGAGTAGGATCTCTGAGGCAAGGGTAAGCAGATGCCTGCTGCAGAAAGAATCTTACCACTTTGCTGACTCCTGGTGAATATTTCATTAACTTTGGGTCTGAATAGAGTGGACCCATCAAAATGGGTGTTAATGAAGGATGTCTAGAAGCTTTCCTCAAAATCACTGAAGTACATCCAGGCATGCTGGTGAATGGCAATGCCAGTGCCTGCAGCCCTGTACCATCAGCTGCATACGATTGCAGCTGATGAAGAATGGAGGGTGCACACAGGGAATCCACTGTCTTATGGACGTCTGCTGGTAACACCCCAACAGACTTGCTAATCTCCTTGGTCATATCTCTCTGAAATCTAGTGACATGAGCTAGAAAATTCAGTGCCCTAAAAGTAAAGGTAGCTAAAGCGCAAGTCCATTTCCTAAAGCAGTCCAGTACACTAGACACTCTACTGGAGGGATGGATCAAAGAAACTATTAGGAAAGCTCCTTTTCCACAGCCACTGCTACAACCATTGCATCTACCAGAGGACCCTTGCGCCAATGTTTTCTGTCTGTGGGGGCGAAGAGAATTTTTTCTGGCTTCTTAGGGATAGGTTCCACCACATCAGGATACTTCCATGCCCACAGAGCCATCAGATCAATAAGTGGTCAACAGATGGTATCACCCAGGAGGAAGATGGTCCCAAAGGCTTCCAAGAGCACAAATTTGTCAAGAGAAGGGTTGGCTGTGGACCACCCCCCCTCGCTGTTTTATCAATTTCAGGATCTCGCCAAAATGTGAGGTTTTCAGAGGGGAATCTTGGTGAGACTTCACCCTCATTCAAATCCATGTTTTCTGTGACAGACTCAGGTGAAAAGTCTGTGTTCCATTTGCATGTCTGTTTTCTATGAACTATCTAAGGAGGAATATCAGAGAGTTCAGAATCAGACTGAAAGCTAACATAGCTGAAAAACTGGGAAGACTGTGGGACCAACTGTCCCTGTCTAACAGGATGGCAAACAGAAGCTGATCCAAGCTGAGATTCGGATGGTGCCAACTTTGAAAAAAGCACCTTTTCTCTTGGCATCAACAGTGATCAATGGAAAGCCTCGAAGGTCAAAGCAGACCCTGGCTTTGTAGACTTCCTCTGGACCCTGGACAGAATGGAAAGTTCGGCACCGATGGGTCTTGACCCAAAGACTGATCTTGGCGCAAAGCTACCTAGTGCCGAAGCTCCAAGGGGAAGAAATGGCTCCGACAACTTGAGGGTTGACCCCCCCCCCCCAAGTGTCAACACTGAAGCTTCGGCTTGAGACATTTTTGGATCTGAACACATCAGACCTGAAAGAAGGGAAACCGTTGGTGAAGTTACCTGAACCGTCAACTCCAACAAAGGTGCTCCGGGGCAGATTGGGCCAAAAGCTATCGGCGCAGATGGGTGAACTGCTACCGAAAAAGAGCATCTTTATGGGGGTAGATGAAACAGTACTCTCTACAGTCCCAGAGGATCATACCAAAAGAACACCAATTTGTATCTGCCCCCTGAAAAGTTTTATCATCATTCTGACGATGTCCTGTTTGGTCAGACTCTTTGAAGACCTGGACAACGATGACATTGATGGTGGGCTGCAGTAGCACTTCTCCTGAAATATAGGACAGTGTAATCTGGGACTGACTAGTTCTGGTGAGAACTGGGGCAGAGTCGGAGACATACGATGCTGAGACTCTGTTGGCTCCAATAGCCTTGGTACCTATAAATCCAGTGACCTTTTACAAATTTCTCGAAGTCACCTTTCTCTTTTAGTATCTCCTTAGACATTTCCTTATCCTTGTCAACATCTGTTTTTTTCCATAGCTTTTTTGTCCTTAGTTCTAGGAGATGAAGAAAAAGTAGTAGTAGCAGGGACAGATGACAGACCATGTCTGGGAAAGAAGGACTCCCTTAACAATCAATTTCTCGTGCCGAGTCTGTAAAGCTCAAGCACAGAAGGAAGCACAGGTTTAGCAAGAAGCATCCAAATGAGCTGCCCTTAAACAATGTACACAAAGGGAGTGTGGGTCCCGGGGTTAGCTTATGCCCACACTCCGTGCAGTTTTTAAACTCTTGTCCATTAACCATGAGGAAGGGGCAGCCGCGTTGGTGCAGTTGTTAGCGTTGCCACCTCACAGCAAGAGGCTCTCTGGTTCAATCCTCGGCTGGGGTGCCTTCTGTGTGGAGTCTGCATGTCCTCCCTGTGGTCGCGTGGGTTTCCTCCGGGTGCTCCAGTTTCCTCCCACATCCCAAAGACATGCTGTAGGTGGACTGGACACTCTAAATTGGTCCTAGGCATGAGTCCCTGCGTGTGTGTACCTTCTGTGGAAGGTTGGGTGGCGGGCTGGCAACTCAACACCGTAAAACTCCACTGCCAATCATGAGCGGACAGGTGATCCGCTGTGGTGACCCATAACAGGGAAAAGCCGAAAGAAGAAGTTGTCCATTAGCCATGAGAAAAAACTGGTAAACTGTGTGTGCATGTGCACACACACACATACACACTAATAATAATAATTGGCTGATTAACCTTATCTAAGTAAGTAATTATACACTAAATACAACTATCCTAAATACTTATATAAAAGCGCACACAACTAGGGCCTACAAAAACTATTACTTAACAGCCTTAATAACTAGAAAAAAAAACACCTAAATTACCTAAGCAAAAATTTACACAGTTATATAAAAACTTGAGAGTATAAAATTATTTCAGTAAAGAAGGAGTTGGAGAAAAAGTTTCACAAAGCAGACACAATCAAGGAACCCTAAGAAGCATGACTGAACACTTCAGGTGGCAAATAAGATCTGAGGTAGTAGGGTAGAGACCAGAGACTTATGGGTAGGGGAGGAGTTAAGCCCTGGAACCGAAAAACTTCAAGATCAGTGCTGAGGTTCGATCCGAAAACTCACAGTTGAACTGGACAAAAATAGACAACAGTCGATCAAAAGTTATATACTTACCATAACAATAGACCCATCCCACTTAATGGATGGAATACTTTGTATCTAATTGGATCTGACTTTGGTCATTCTCGGACTCCGGATCCAAGGATCAGGCTCTTCCTCTTACTCATAATTCCTCATAATTTCTCCTTGTACTGAGTTACCTTAGATCATGTTTGCCCATTTCCTATAACAAGAAGCATTAGATCCCCTCCAGGAGAAAATATATACTCTACAGAAAATCAAAGAACTCCTGAAACACAGTATATGACAAGGACATGACCAGACTGCCATTAGGTCAGTGCAGTCACACAAGAACAAGAGAATATGGATAACTGGAATAGGGATGGAGGGAGGGAAGCTGAGGAGTATGGAAGCAGACTACACACATCTATCGTTATGGCAAGTACATAACTTTCATATCTGATGTCTCTTCCGTCCATCCTCAATGAATGGGACAGAGTCACCCAGCTACCACAAATATTGGGAGTACTCATGGAAAGATATTTCAGAGGATGCTCAGGACATAGACTGTAAGTCCATTTTGTAATGAGATATGAAAGTATGGACATTAGATCAAATAACTGCTGCACAAATTTATTTTATTTATTTTAACATTTGTTTACCGGGAAAGCCTGAGTTGGAACAAAGCCAATTTTCAGTGGAGGCCCGAGAGTAATGCTCCAGCTGCATGTCTTTGAACATGGGAGGAAACCATAGTACCTGGAGGTAACCCACACGAACGCAGGGAAGACATGCAGACTCCACAGAGAAGGCACTCCAGCCGAGAATAGAACCGAAGAACCTCTTGCTGTAAGACGACAACTCTACCGCTGCACCACTGCGCCAATATCATCAATTGGCACTTTGCAGGAAAAGGCAGTTACGCTAGCAACCGTTCTAGTAGAATGAGTCTTACAAGTGTTAGGCAGAGACAGTCCATTCTATTTATAAACATACAACATGCACTTTGAAAGCCAAAATGAAAGAGTTACTTTGGACACACTCTTACCCAATTTTGCCAAGGAGAAGGATACAAAGAACAAGTCAGTCTTTCTGATGTTCTTAGTGTGATGTAAATAGAATCTGAGTTGTTGATGCACATACAAAATATGTAGCATGTAATCTCCCTTATCAGAAAAAAAGGGGAAGAAAACAGGAAGATTAATAGATTGGTTCAGAAATGATTTTGATGCCACCTTAGGGAGAAAGGAGGGGTTTGTTATCAATGTTACTCTATCCTTGTAGAAAACCAGATAAGGGCTTTTCCAAGACAGGGCATGAAGTTCTAAAACTCACTGAGTGGAAATAACTGCCACAAGAAACATTTTCCAGCAAAGATATTTCAGCTCAGTTATGGCTGCAAGTTCATATGGAAGTCTCATCACAGACTGAAGAAGGAGGGTAATACCTGAAAGAGAAACAGGGTCCCTGACAGGGGGCTGGAGAAGGAAGGTGACCCTTAAGAAAGCCTTAGACAACTTAGAAGCAAATGGTGATTGATTTTCTCCAACAAGAAAGTTGGAGATGTCTGCCAACTGGGCTTTTAATAGTAGAGTGACTAGCTCCAGCATAAAACAGGATGCCAAAAAATCTAAACTAGCTGGGAGAGGAGCTGAAAAGCGATCTATATTCCTAATGGAAGCCCAAATTGAAAATTTCTTCCATTTGTTCTTGTAAACCTTCCTAGTGGTGGGTCTTTAAGAAGAAAGCAAAATGTGTATTACCTTAGTTGAAAGCCTGGACTGTCTGCCATTACGGTAACTGGAGAAAGCATGCTGATAACATGAGGGCTTCGATGTGTTCTCCCTGTTTGCTGATGTACTAAACCACCAATATATTGCATGTTCAAATGGTGATTTCATCCCTAGGGAGAGAATCCTGAAAGGCCTACAACACATGGAGGACTGCCTTCTTCTCCAGGATATTGACATGAAGCCTGGTTTCTGTGGGAGACTAAATGCCCTGGACCATCTTTCCCAAGAAATGCCTTCACCCCACCCCAGTGGGGAAGCGTCCATGGTCACTGTGGCCTAGAAAGAAGGAAAGGTCCAGCCACCATTGGATATGGTGGCTGGATCCTCCCTTCTTTTCAGGGAGGGCCCAGCCACCATTGGATATGGTTCATGCAAATCTGAGTGAGGGACATGGAAGTTCATGGTTTGGTATCTCACTGATCACTGAGCATCAAGGGTGCATTGTAATACTCTCCTGTAAAATCTGGCCAGAGGGATTAGAGTAATAAAGGCTGCCATTGAGCAGAGAACCATAAGGGATTGACCCCTAGCCGAAAGTAGAGAAACCTGCTGGTGGCTTTTGATGGAAGAGTACAGCCATCATCTGATGTTGAAGCCTGAGAATTCTGGACTCCAGTAATCAGGACATCCAGATGGGCTCCAATGAACTCTATCATCTGAACTGACTGTAGACTGGATTTGGACAGATTAACTGTTATTCCCAAATGTGAGTTAAGATGGACCAAAGAGTACTTGGCTTGAATAAGAAGATTCCTGATGGAAGCAGTTACGAGACAGTCATCCAGATATGGAAACAAATGGAACCCTTGCACTCTAAGTTGCCACACACCTGGTGAACACCTGGGGGGGCCTCTGGTGAAACCAAACAGCAGGGCTCTAACTGGAAGTGACCAGCCCCTAGTCAAAAGCAGATAAATCTCCTGGAGCATCTGTGAATTTTTATATGACAGTATGCATCCTGGAGGTCTATCAAGGACATCCAATTGTCCTTCCTCAACTATGGTAACACAGATTGAAATGTGATCATTCAGAATTTCCAATGCTTTACATACTGGTTCAAATGACTGACATTCAGAATGGGCCTGAGGTCTCAGATTTTCTTTGGCACCCAAAATAACCCGGAGTTGATTCCAGATCCATTTTGGTCTCATGGGACCTCCTGGATAACTCATTTGTCTAGCAGCTTTTTTATTTTTTGTGCTGTTGTCTTCTGTTGGGTAGGTGTCATATTGGGAAGTTTTATTGAACAATGGGGATGGTAAATAAAGGTAATGGTATCGCTCCAAGTTATGATTCTCTGCACTTTTTATTTTCTCCAAATCTTTTGGGTTTCTAATACCATGACAGGAATGGACCCCATTCCTAAGTCAAAGTATGATTAAAGTTCATGAAATTAGTATTGTTTCAATCTTTGATGTCAGCCGTAAGTGCTCTTTGCAGCACCCACAATGTGCCCAGTAATAATTCTTTCTGCAGTTCGTATAGAGTTACATGTATTGGTAGCATATATAAATACGACTGCAGATTCTTTCTTAGAAGACCCGTTGCTCCTACTACTACTGGAACTATCTGGGTATCTTTCTTCTACATTGCTCTCACTACTGCCTGCAAATCCTGATATTTTATGACTCTGCATCTCTCTGTATGCAAGACCCTGTAGTCACTGGGTGTGGTGATTTCAATAAGCAAAGCTACTTTTATCTTATTTTCTTGGACCACTATATCCAGTTTTCTAGCATCAGTCTTTTGAACTGTTAGTAATAGATGATCCCATGTGATGTAGACTTCATCATTTTCTATGATGCTTTGTGGCTCATATTTCCAACATTTTTCAGCCACTTTAATACCAAAATGTTTGCACAATCCCCAGTGCATCAGTCTTGCCACATTATTATGTCTTCCAGTATACAGTCCTTCTGCCATTAGTAGGTTGGAACCAGCAACGAGGTGTGCAACTGTTTCCAGTTCTGTTTTACAAAACCTACATTTGTCTGTTTCTCCCACATGTTAAGTGGAGTTTCTAAACCAATGTGTACGTAGCCCCACTGTCTTAAACCTCCAATATTAACCTTTCATGTCTTGGTTTAAATTTGCCTCTCCTTAACCATTCCTGCATTCATTCCTGATCAACATGAGGTTCTTCCAGAAATTTTCTATACTTGCAGCTATGTTTATGCATTTTTCACATTTCTTGCCTTCTCATTTGCTCCTTCACCTTATATTCTTTCTTTTGTTTTTTGGTACATTTAGTTGCTGCCTGATTTTTATCTATTTGTGGTTTGATTTCTATTCCTGCTTGATGCCGATATGCTTCTGCTGGGCTAAGCAGGGAAGTCGTCTTAGAAGAATTCTCCTCATGTTTCAAAACTTTAATTACATCGGGGTCTTGTGAGGTCAGACGTGTGGAGTCCCACAACTGCAGATCTATACATGTAATCAATTTCAAGGAGACCCATCCCTCCTTCAGAATGGGGAATATATAATTTTGGTATGCTCTGATTTTTATAAACCATTTGGTGTGCATGAAGCATCCTTCTTGTTTTCCTATGTAATCTATCCAACACGTTTTTGGGCCAGTCACTCCAAAACTGTAAGCTAGGACAGGAAAAGCTAATTGGTTTATAGCTTGTATTTTGTTCCTAGATGTCAACGCTTTTTCAGGATTAATTTAAGTCTTCTAAAATATTCCTTACCAAGTTTTATTCGCATTTGTTCATGTTTTATTGCTGATTCTTCATCAATTCCCAAATATTTATATACTCCCTCTTGCTCTAGTTCTCTCACATTCTTGCCCCAAACTGATGTTTTCTTGGTGCTGCAGTTTTCCTACTTTAAAGGTTGCTTTTGCAAATTTATTAAGACCAAATGACATTCTTATATCATCTGAAAAAGTTTTGTCAATTGCAGTTGTGCTTTCAGTTCCTCATCTGATGAGCTATACAGTTTTAAATCATTGACAAAGGCAAGATGAGAAGTCTTTACACTTTTGTTTTCTGGAAGCCAAATTACAGCCATGGCCTAAGCTGTTAAGTAGACAGCTTAATGGGTTAAGCGCAAGGCAGACTAGCAGCGGTGACAGTCTCACCCTGGAATATCCCCCTTTGGATTTGTATCCCTGGAATAATAATTTGTCCTTTATCATGGCTTAATTGCAAAGTGGTCTGCCACTGTTTCATGGACACTGTAATGTAGTTGATCAATGTAGGATGTATCTTATATATTTTTAAGCACCCTTTTATCCATGAATGTGGGATACTATCAAATGCTTTTTTGTAGTCAATACATGCCATACTTAAAGTCTTCCCCTTTTTACAGTTCTCCTCTATGACTATTTAACAACAAATGATCCTTTGTTCCATATGACTTTCTTTTATTGTCCTTACATCCCATACATCTTGAGTGATAGATGCTCAGGCTGTGTGGTTCAGAGATCAGCTCTCTTGACTACCTCCACAGTGTGGCAGTAAGCTACCTTCTCAGGAGACCTGGAAAGGCCAGTCAGAACAGAGATCCCAAAAGCCTTGATTCTGCAGTCTACTTCTGCCTGTTGGGGGGGGGAGGGGGGGGTAGCTACTACTAGAAGTGTCTGGGGCAAAACCTTCAGACTTGAGGAACCGCAGTTCCTTCATACCCTTCTGGTTTCTAGAAAAGGTCAATTGGGGAGTAGAAAAGCATATTCCAGTGGTACATATGGGCCTTGCCTCTTACTTGCTTTTAGATAGTGTCTCTAACTTTAGGTCCAAAGGTGACCCATCATGGGGGCATTAATAAAGGATGTCTTGCAGTGCTCCATGAGTCACAGAGATGCATTCAGACATGCTGGCAAACAGCTATTCTGGTGCCTGCTGCTCTCGATCTGCCATTGGTCACATTGGAAATAAGGTGCATAGAAATATTTGACAAGGAGTGCAGGGTGGCCAACTGCATGTCAACTACTTTATCAGCTTCTCCAGATAAGGACCCAGAGAGGGATTTGGACAGCTCTTTCATCAAATCCCTCTGAAAACCTGTAAAAAGTGCCAGATAGTTCAGTCCCATGACAGCAAAGGTCACAGAGCCATAAAAACCCCTTTACCAAATTTGTCCCATGCCCTGGACTTTCTGTTGGAGGGATGGACAGTGGAGCTTTCCTCAGCGTGCTTTTAGTGGCTGCCATCACCACCATAGGGTGACTGTTCTAAAATGATCTGTCTTCAGGGGAAACTAAAATTTTGTCAGATTTGCAGTGAATGGGTTCAACCACGTTCAGTTCATTCCATGCCTGCTTTGAAAGAAGGTCAACCAATTTGTTATTGGAAGGGACCACCCAAGAGGTAGTGGGGCCAGTTTTTCTGTCTGAGTAGTTTCAGGATCTCACCAAAAGAGACATCTTCCAGGTTGGACATAAGCAAACCTTCCCTTTCATCAAAATCAGTAACTTCTGTAAGGGACTCCTGCGAGGAGTTCACATGCCTGCTTTTGCACACGTTTTCAGTAACCCTTTCTACTGGAAAGCTTTGGAGAAAATTCCAAAGCAGATGGGGGAGTCCACAACTTGAACTACATCAAGACTCCAAGGAGCTGGCTACCCTGATGTGACAGAATGTGAGGGACAATGACCCAAAGAGCTCCGTGGGGGCAAGGGAAAAGTAGACCAAGGAAGGGAAGCCTGATCCCTGGACTAAGTAACTGACTAGTAAGTACACTGCCTGGGTGCCAGCAAAGAAGAAATTTAGAGAACCTGAAAGAGAATTAACCAGAAAAGATGACACAATAAACACTGTCTAAGAAGAATTGTGCAGCTAAAAGTAGTTCAAGCTTCAGCTTTGCTACAAGAGATGGCTTCCAGCAATTTAAAGAAAAAAAAAATAAAATGTACTCAAAGGTGATATAATAAATGAAACACTGTAGGAGTATATCAACTGAAATAACAAATGGCTGGAATTACAAGAAACCATAACAACTTATTCTGATGAATTGATGAAAGTGCAAAAATCAGAGGTTTTATAAAGGTTCTGTCAGAGTATGAAACTTCTCAAGCAGAGCGGTTTCAAAAAATGGTAACATTAGAAGACACATCACATAGAGAAAACCTGAGATTTTCACTGTACCAGAGAAATGGGAAGGAACAAACTGCATTCATTTTATGAAAGCACAGATAAGCAGTATTTGTTAACTGAAAGGGCACATCATGTATATGCTCCAAACCTGGCCATGAGAAAGCAGCCAAGATGCAATCATACCAGCAGAAAGAGTTGACCTGGCAGATGGGAACAGTATTTAAACTGGAGATAGCAGAGTGTTTGCAGACTCACTGTACACCAGGCAGAATAGAAGCAAATTTATCATAGCACTCAGTGAATGTCTTGAGGTAGGTGCGAGATTCAAACTGCTGTATTCAGCTGTCTTCAGAATATTTTTTTGTCTGGAGCACAGTAGTAGTTTTTTGATGTAAAACAGGCTGAGGGGGAAATAAAGTTTAACCAACAAAAAGTGAGTCAGCAAACAGAAGGGGACTCTGCTTCACATCTGTCTGACAATAAAGCTCATAGACTGCCAGTGAAACATTTTACAATGTTCCAAAGGAAGATGCTTGAAAGACAGAAAAAAAGCACAGGAGTTGACTATAAGAATTAGGAGTACATTGGACTTGAACTACCGTCTCATGTTGGGAGATGGAGATGAATAGGAAGATAACCAGCAAAACTGAAATTAGTGAAAAAATGGGAGACTATACAACACCAATCACATATGTGAAATATGGGTTTGCAAGAAAAAATGTCTGAGAATAACTGGACTTTTGTAGACTTTGTTAAATGTGGGTGCAAAGCATCTATCCCACTTTATGTCAATGATGATTAGAAGGACATTAAAAGGGATAAAGTAACTGCAATAAAACAATGTTTGTTATTGTTAATATTTGTACAAACCATTTCATGAAAAAAGTGAATTCTGCAAAATGTGAAGCAGTTTTTGTAGTACGTAGTCAAAAATATTTTAAATGTGGGGGAAGAGTCATTTCATTGACTGCTGTATGTGCTAAAGATACTGAAGTAAAAAAGAAGTTATGTACTCACCATAACGTTCCATCTGTATTGTTCATTTTCATTCTTCCTTAACCACTGGGTTCAGTTCAAACCCTGATCCAACTTGGATGCTTTTTCTAGCTCAGGAAACACTGAAAGCTCTCGAGCTCCTCTCTTTCCCATAATCCACTAAACCCCCTCCTTACTTCAGCTCTTGTTTGCTGTCCTTCAAGCTAATCAATTAGAGAAAAGGAAGATAACAGTATCTGGAGCTCAATAAAGGAACACCAGTTCCTACAGCATCACGTAATCCTTCCGGAAGTCAGACTGAATGGTGGTTGGAGGGAGGGAAGTTGAAGAAGAATGAAAATGGACAACACAGCTGGAATGTTACAGTGAGTACATAACTTCTTTATCTGATGTCAGTTTTCATTTGCTCCTCAACCATTGGGACAGTCACCAGCTACCTAAATCCTGGGAGGACCCTAAGGAAGGATATTCCTGAACACTGCTGAGTCGAATGCTGCTCTTTCCCTAGAGACCAGATCTAATTTGCAATAAGCAATAAAGGTGTGAGGATTAGCCCTAGGCTGCAGCTGTACAGACATCATCCAAGGATGAGCTGGATAAAAAACTGAGGAAGTTGCCACTGATCTGGTGGAATGAGCTTTTCGTGGTTTTTGCCAAGGGCAAACCCAAATTCTTTTATACAAATGAAATACAATCAAGTCAACCATTTAGATCAAATCACTTTAGGAATTAGTTTGCCCAATTTTGTTTCTGAGAAGGAAATAACTGATCTGATTTTCTGAAAACTTTTGTCCTATGTAGACAAAAACAAAACTGTCTGTGAACATCAAGCAGATGCAGCAAATAATCTTTATTTGAAAAATTTGGAAAGAAGACTGGCAGATTGATTGACTGCTTAAAATTGTATTCTAACACCACCTTATGAAGGAAGGATGGACTGGTTCATAGAAATACCCTGCCCTTATGAAATATCAAACAAGGAAGCTTAGAAGATGGTGTTTCAATTTCTGATATTCTTTTAGCAGAGGTAGCTGATGGTTCAAACAGTGGTTGAGTTAAAGAATGTAAAAGGATACTTAAATCCTGGGGGGAGTGTGGGATGTTTAAAAGGGGGTCTAAGAAAAAAGATTCCTGTTATAAATGCTTTACAGAGTTTCAAAGATGCCAAAGATGAATAATTTCCATGTGAAAACTAGAAATGGCAGTTAGTTGTACTATAACAGCAGAACTACCACCGTATTCATTAAAAAGTTTAGCTAGGAACTCAGGTATTTTATGAACTGGAGCAGAAACGGGATCAATGTCTTTCTGCTGTTCCAAAAAACAAATCTTTTCCATTTACTTTTGTAGTTTTCTAGTGAAAGCTTTGTGAGATGATAGAAGAATGTGATAGACAGCTGAGGAGAGCCTGGTCTGTCTCACTATCAGCACAACTGGAGGAACCATGCAGTCAGCTTTAGGCCTAAAACTGGATCCAAAATTCAAGACGGGTGAAGTAGGTGAGGCCAAGGAAAGGGAAAACAAATCTGACGAGGCCAATAAGGGGTAATGAGAATAACTGTACTCTTCAATCGAGATGCTTTCTGAAGAAATTTGGGGATTATAGGGGTTGGAGACAATGCATTGAGGAGAATGGGAGGCCAATCGTGGAGAACAGTGACTCTTGTTGACTCTTTCTGTGGTTGGATCAGGGCAAAGAACCTACTGCAATTATTGTGGGGAGATGCATAAAGATCACAGCAAGGTTGGCTCCACTGACACAATTTCTCATTTGCCACTTTCATGTTGAGAAACCACTCATGAGGCATTAGAATGAACTTGTTCAATTTGTTCACTGTCACACTGGATTTCCCAGGAATATGCATTACTATCAGAAAACAAATGGATGAGATCGCCCACCACTACACTCTCAAAGCTTATCAATACAGGGGGGGGTAAGATTTGTTTCTTCCTTCTTTGTTGATGTACTAGACCACCGTAATATTGTCTGAATGAATCGTAATGGTCCAGGAGAGGAGTGCGTCTTGGAACGCCTGCAACTCTAGGAGGACAGCTCTCATTTCCAGGACACTGATATTCAAAATTGACCTCTTCGGGGGACCATGTGCCTTGAACTGTCTTTCCCAAGAAATGCCCCCCACCCTGATCTGGGAAGGGTCAGTGGTCACTATGGCCTTGGGCTGAGGAAGACTGAAGGGGCGACCTTGAAGAACTTATCAGATTGAATCCACCACAGTGGTAATTTTTGCATGTTTGAGATATCCTGATCTGGGTGGATAGAGGATGGTGGAGGATAGACCATGGAGTTCCTAGGGTCCACTGAAGGATTTTCATATAGTACCGGAGCTGGTTCTAGCTGAGATTTGCTGTGACTGATAGTAATTCCCAGGTGAGAGCATAATAGGAGTACATACTCTCGATCCTCGATCAGATGATGCCTGGTCAGAGCAGTTATGAACCAGGAATCCAAATATGGAAACACTCAGAATCCTTGCAGTCTCAAGTGAGCTGCTACAACTACCCTGCACTTGGTGAGCACCCTGGGGGCTGTGGTGACACCAAATGCAGAGCTCTGAACTCATAATGACTGGTTCCCTGAGAGAAGTGTAGGTATTTTCTGGATTGCCTGTTCATTTTTATTTGATAGTACACATCCTAAAGATCTGTCGAGCACATCCAGTCATTCTTGTGCAGATAAGGCAGAATGAACTAAACTGTGACCATCCAGAACTTTGTGTACTGAACCGACTTGTTCAGACTGTCAAGATCCAAAATTGATCTCCAGTCCCATTTCCTGACACTAAAAAGAATCCTGAGTAAGTTCTGAACTCTTTCTCATCTGGCAGGACTTCTTGGATGACTCTTTTTTCTAGCAGCTTTTTTATTTCCAGTGTTACTGCTTTCCTCTGACTGGGTGGAACATCAGGAATTCTGTTTACTGTTGAGGCAAGGGGAAGGGAAAAGAGTATTATACAACCTCTGGAAATAATCCTCTGCACCCATGAATCTTTTGTAATCCCTAGCCAGGCTCTCTGGTGCAGGGATAAATAACCCCCTGACTGCCTCCAGAGTTGGACAAATGGGTCTCCTTTCAGGACCGCTGATAGGATCTGTCTGTCAGAGAATTTATCTCTAGATACCTGGTTCTGCAAGCCACCTTGCTGCAAGGATAGCATCTTCCATTAGACATTCCCTCAGAAGCAGGGGGGGAAATATCTCCACGCAGATCTTGGAAGGGACCCTGGGTCATCTTAGACCACCACTTTCCGACCACCTCATCGATTACTGGAAAAGGTCCTTTGAGGGGTCAAACAACATACACCCACAGCAGACAAGGTTTTCCCTTCCTGCTCACGCCTGGACAGTGTGTCCTTAACTTTGGGGACAAACAAACAACTTGTGTCAAAGGGGACATTGATGAAAGACTTGAATGGCTCCACGAAATCCCACAGGGACACCCAGGCATGTCTCCTAATGGAAATGCCTGAACCTGCTGCCTTTTAGGTACCTTCAGCAGCATGTGAGATGAGTCTCATGGACAAACTGGAAATGGACTGTAGGGTAGCCAACCATCAGGCGATTGAACTCTCCACCTGTGAAATAATGGTCCCTGATCTTTGGTCAGTTTTAATCAAGTCGCTCTGGTGTCTAGTGAAGTGTGCCACATAACTCTGTGACCAAAGCACAAAGGTTGCTGGAGCATACACATTCTTCCCAAATCTGTCCATCCTGTTAGGGGGATGTATTACTTTGTTAGTTCCTTCTTTGTGGCTGCTGCTACGACCATGGCATCAACTGGTACTCCTTTGCTCCAAAACTTCCTATCCTTTGGTGGTGCCAGAATCCTGTCTGTTCTTTTGGGGACTGGCTCAATGGAGTCAGGTTACATCCACTCCTGCTGAGAGATGAAATCAATAAGTTTGTCAGCAGTTGGACTCACCCAGATCATCGACGGGCCAGCACCAAAGGTTTCTAGGAATACGGATTCCTTTTGGGAAGGGTCATTAGTAGACTAACCATCCATCTGTTTAATAATCTCTTGAATATCTCTAAAGGAGACATCAGGTGGTGATCTTGGGGACCTTTCCCCTGAACCAAAATCAGTATCTTTCATTACAGACTCTTGGGGGAGAGTTCAATTGCCTCCTTTTACACTTCCTCCTTCTAGGGGCTTCTTCAGTGGGATCTTCTGGGGAAGTACAAGAAGATATCAGTATATCATGCTGGGTGTCCTGGAGACTTTGGGCTGGCTGCCCTTGTGGAAGAGGATAATGTGACCCAGTATGCAAAGACAAGCAAGTTTGGAAAGTTGGATCTAAGGAGGTTGAAAGCATCCTTTTCCCTGGAGCAGAGAAAACTGACCACAACCTTAAAAGTGGAATACTTCAGAGAGAAAGAAACAGATGAATCCAATAAGACATGCTTCTGGACCATTGGCTCTTTCCAGCCAGAAGGCAAACCACTCGAGGCAGGGGCTGGAGCCAAGCTGAACAGCACCAAGGCTCCGAGGGGAAGACAGAGCTCTGATAATCTCAGTCTCGACTCCATCACCCAGGATCGGGCAGAGATGCTACAGTTCTGAAGAGTCTTTCTGCTTCAACACAGCCAGAGCAGGTACACTCAAAGATGATGTCAGCGTAAAAGATACCACGATCCTTGAATTCAATACAGATGGATCCGGGATGCTCGGGCCCAACTGCTCCAAAACCATAGGATGAATCGGAGAAGCAGAAAGTACTGGAGGGGTTGTGCTGATAAAAGGCTGTGGACCCAATTGGGTCAGAGCCGGAAGAACTCCCATTTGAATTTGCGTCAAGAGAAATTTTCTCATCATCCTCTCCACATCATCTTCTGTTCTGGAGGATCATGAGGACAAAGCAATGAAGGAAGCTCTGGAGTGATTACACCTTTCAAGGGATGGGGATGGGAGCTGAGGAGTAATCAGATCCAGTGTCGGAAGAGATCTGATCTGATGCTCACTGTGATTCTCAGAATCCATGGTGGTGGGATCCAGCAATTTAACTTTTGGATCCCAAGTAGTCAGATCCGAAGATTTTGCCTTCAGATCCAAAGGGATGGGATCTGTGGGTTTAGAAATTTTATGTGGAGGTGTCACACTCAGACCAGAGGAGCTTGACTGGTCTGAGGAGCACTTTTTAGAGTCCTTTTTATTCATTCTTTAGGTTTGAGCCTCCAATGCTGTCTCAGATGTAGAAGTAGCATGCAGTTATCCTTGTAGAATAAGCTTATTCCTACAGTCTATAAGAGCTCAGGGATTAAAAGCCTTGCAAATGTCACAAGCGGAATTCAAGTGGGCTTGGCCCAAACAATATACATGAGTCGCTTGTGTCAGATAAAATGTTGATATGTACTGACCACAATATGTTCCATCTGCCTTGTCCATTTTCATCCTTTCTCAAAAGTTGAGTCAGATCTGATCCTTGAAGCCAACTCCGCCATTACTTTAGCTCGGGGCCACTAAGAATCTCTTGAGCTCCTCCCTTACCCATAACGCACCATCCTCTAACATACCTCAGATCTTGTTTGCTGGTTTAACTACTCCAGGAAACATAATTACTATCCTGGTAGAAGAAACCAAATCTAAAGCTCAACAAAAGGGACAGTGGCACCCTTATAAGCTCTCACTCTTTCAGAAGTTATTGGATGAAAAAAGTAGGGGGTTGGTGGTTGAGTAGTTGAGGAAGAATGAAAAGAGACAACACAGATGTAACATTATGGTATATACATAACTTCTTTATCTGATGTTGTCAATTTTCATTCATTCCTCAACAGCTGGGACAGAGTCTCCAGCTACCTAAAACCCCAAATGGATTCTAAGGAAGGATATTCCTGAGCACAGCTGAGCCAAAGGCTGCTGTTCCCCTCAAAACCACATCCAAATTATAATTATTAATAAAAGTATGAGGATTGGCCCAAGTAACAACTGCATTAATGTCATCCAAGGATGTCCTAGATAGAATACTGTAGACGTTGCCAAGGACCTTGTTGAAAGGGCTCTTATAAGGTTTTGGTAATGAGATCTTTCTTGTTTGCAGACAAATTATATACAATCTGTAAGCCACTTTGCCAGCGTTACCTTTGTAACTGGCTCACTCAATTTAGAATCTGCAAAGGAGACAAATAACTGATCTGTTTCTTTTGATGTCCTTTGATCTATGTAAGGAGAAACGTAATTGTCTGTGAATGTCTAATAAGCACAACATATATTTGCCTTTGTAAAACTTGGAAAGAAAACTGGCAGATAAATAGATTGGTTGATACAGGATTCTGCCACCACATTTGGAAAGAAAGAATGATTCATTAGTAATGTCACCCTATCCCTATGAAAAATCAGGTACGGAGGATTAGAAGATTATGCTTGAAGTTCTGATATCCTTCTAGCAGAGGTTATGGTTACTAAAAATATAGTCTTCCAGGTCATAAACTTCAGATCACATTTTGCTGGTGGTTCAAATGGGGACTGGCTTAAGATCTGTAGTACCAAATTTAAGTCTCATGGAGGAGCTGGGTCCTTATACGGAGGTCTCAAAAGAAAAGTACCTTTCAAAAGGCCTTACAAAGTTTTGATAAAGCCAGAGTAGAGTTCTCAATTCCTACATGAAAATTAGAGAAGGCCGCTAGTTGAAATCTGAGTTAGTTCCTTCATTGAAGATTGTAGCCAGAAATTCAAGGACACTATGTACAGTAGCAGAAAAGGGGTCAATTTTCTTTTGATGTGCCCAAAAACAAATAGTTTCCATTTACTTCTGTAAAGTTTTAGTGTGGATGCTTTGTGACAGGATAAAAGTATATGATGCACAGGAGAAGAGAGCATTTCTGGTTTGGCTATTAAAGGAAGTGGAGAAACCAGGCTGTTAGCTTTAGGGTTGAGATATCCGGGTGAATCAATTTTGCTGGGTGAGAAAGGAGGTCTGGAATTGGATACAGAATCCAAGGTGGGTACACTAGATAAGGCTAAAGAAAGGGGAACCAAATCTGTCAAGGCTAGTAAGGTGCAATAAGGATGACTTTGCCCTTCAACCAGAAAGCTTTCTGCAGAAATTTGGGAATCAAGAGTTGGGGGATACGCATACAGGATAATGGGGGGGGGGGCAATCATCTAGCAGAGCATCTCTCATTTCCAGTGCATTGATATGCGTGTTGGCCTCTTTGGAGGACCACATGCCTTGGACTGTTTTCCTCAGAAGTGCCCTACCACCTTATCTGGAAAGCATCTGTTGTCACTATGGCCTTGGACTAAGGGAGAATGAAGGGACTGCCTTGCAGTACATGATCTGATTGAATCCACCACCAAAGGTATCTTTTGCATGCTTGGGTAATTCTTACCTTGGCAGACGTGCTGATAAAGAATAGACCACAGTGTCGCTAACATCCATTGAAGAATTCTAATGTGAAATCTTGCTAGGAACTAGAACTACAGTTGCCGACATCGATCCCAACACCTGTAGGATCAACTGGGTTGAGAATGTGGAATTGTGAATTATGTTTCTGACATGGAATCTGATAATCTGTACTCTTCAGAGACAAAATTAATCTGTAATTGATACTGTGATGAAAACTGCTCCTATGAACTAAAATGTCTGAGATGGTTCTGAGATTTTCTGCAATTTATGATGATCCCCAGACGGCTGAAAGTCTGGAATACTTGGTCTTGTGCTCTTATCAGTATATCCCTGTTCAGGGCTGTAATGAGCCAGTCGTCCAAGTACAGAAACACCCGGAATCCATACAGTATCAAGTGAGCTGCTACTACTGCCATGCATTTGGTGAACACCCTGGGGGCTGTTGTGAGGCCAAAGGGCAGTGCTCTGAAGAGGTAATGACATGCTGAAGCATATGTACCTTCTGCATTGCCTGTTCATTTTTGTGTGATAGTATGCATCCTGAAGGTCTATCAAGCACATCCAGTCATCCTTGCACAAAAAGGGGAGAATGGACTGAGCTGTGAACATCCGAAACTTGGTGTGCTGAACTGGCTTGTTCAGACTGCTAGAAACTTGGTGTGCTGAACTGATTTGTTCAGACTGCCGAGATCCAAAATCGGTCTCCAGTTCCCCATTTTCTTTGGCACTAAAAAAGAATCTTGAATAAGTTTCAGATTCTGTCTGGTCTGGTGGGACCTCTTGGATGACTTCTTTTCTAGCAGCTTTGAATTTCTCGTGCTGCTGCTTTCCTCTGACTGGGTGGAACATCAGGAAATTAGCAAACAGATAGTGGCGGTAGGGAAAAAGGAATTATATAACCTGGAGAGGCTTAAAAAGGCCCTTGTAGTCATTAGCCTGGTGGTGGTAGGGAAAATGGAATTACATAACCTGGAGATTTTTAAAAAGGCCCTTGTAGTCATTAGCCTAGTAAACACCTATGAACCTATGTGCATTTGACAAAGAAATGATTTCTGAATGGATATTCAGCAGAATATCAGTGAAAAACAAAAAAGGGAATAATTGTACTAACTGCAAGAGGGGCTCGAACTGTGACAGAAGAGAGAAAAAAGATAATGATAGATTTGTGGTAGTAAGTGGCTACTGACAAGGAAGAAGGATTACACTTGCATTTATTTACATTCCATCAAAAATTTCTGTTACGGAATAAAAATTCTCCAATTCTGACCAATAATTTCTTTTATGTCCTTGTTAACAACAGTAATGCGTAAAATAAAACTGTTGGTAAATTTCTTACTAGTGTCAATGGCTATTTTTAATGGCATGCCCCCTTTCATATTGGGGGGGGGGGACTCCTGTTTTTTTCTGTTTGATTTCCTGAGAAGTATGTTCTAATAAATTCAGCTCATAGCCTTATCTAAATACATTTCAACAATTTCATCAACAGCTTTTAATAAATTGTCTTGGTCAGTGAGTAGCCTGGAAGCGCTAATAATATTTTTCTTCATATAAAAGGGGTGGGCACTTGAATAGTGCAAATAACCATTGGAAAAGCAAAGTTTTCTATAGATGTTACTAGAAAACTTTTTTGAAACATTCCAACTAACATCATCTAAAAAGGAGACTTGTGTTCCCTGCACCACCCAAAATAAAGGTTAAGAAAACAACACTGCTATTCACTTCCTGAATAAACCATTCTACTACTTCAATTGAAACATAAATAATAATAAAAAAAAAAGATCAAAAAATTTTTTACATGTTCTACAAAAAATGGAATAGACTGGAGAAACTGTGTTTACCACCCCACCCTCCCATAACAAAATCTGCAAAGGAGGGTGCTACGGTAGCCCCCATAGCAACACCCTTCCTTTGTTGATAGTACTTACCATTAAAAGTAAAATAAAATTGTCTCTAGCTTAACTTCCATCAGTTCACAAATAGTACTGATGGTATCACATGAAAAATTTGTGAATTTAGCAAGAAACAATCTCAAATTCCCTCTGTGATAGGAATACTACTATAAAGAGACTTCACATCTAGTGTAAAGATGGTAACCTGTGAAGCATCGGTATTAAACTGCCTTAGCCCATCAAGAAAATACCATGGGTCTTTTATACAACTATCCAAATTCTGGACTAAAGGATTTTAAAAATGGTTAAAAAACAGAAATACATTCAGTAACACTACCAGCAGCTGACACTACTGGGCTGTAAGGTAAAGGGTAAATTTGGCTATGAAGCTCCTGTATGCCAAGTAAAACTGCTATATTTTCAACCACAAGAAATTGAAAGCATTCAGGGGAAATGGAACCATTATCTAACAAATCCAATAAAACACACACACACACACATATATATATATATATATATATATATATATATATATATATATATATTTATATAGGTGTGTGTACGCATGTATAAGAAACAATCTTATATTCATCCTGATTATTAAACATTTTTTCCATTTCTTGCACATAATCAGTTTGGCACATAATGCCCAGACTGCTCCCTTTGTCAGCTTTCACGTACGTTAAAATCTTGGGTTTTTTGCTATGATTTATCGAGGTAGTGCACTAATCAATACTGACCAATTTTAGGCTCAGCCTGGGTGAAATGCAAAACATTTCACAAACAAAAAGTACAGAAATCTAAACAGTAACAGAGTAGTTCAGACTAATAACACAGAAAAAAATGTGAATATACATTATAGTGAACAAGCACAGTGGGATGTACAATATATACATTAGTTTCTAAAGTGGGTCAATCTTTAGTAAATCTTGAGCGAGGAAGAGACTCAGAAAGGACATA
The DNA here is from genome assembly GCF_019279795.1 of Protopterus annectens. NCBI lineage: Eukaryota > Metazoa > Chordata > Ceratodontiformes > Protopteridae > Protopterus > Protopterus annectens. Next base: position 1,597,302,016 of record NC_056737.1, on the reverse strand, counting down.
CTTGGGGGCGTGGCTAGCATGAGCCTTGAGTAGCAGCACTTTCTCTCAGCTCTGCCTTATCACATCTTTTATGACAGGAATTTTTGAAATTAACTATCTAAATAGTAACTATTTCTACTTATTTGGCCTCTCTTTACCGTTTATTGGATAGTATCTCATTAATTTTTAAATTGTATTACTTTTTCCTGTCAAATTTCACAAGACAAGCTTTTGGTACTTAGGCTCTCTTAGACAGCTCTTTTTCAACCCTTAGCCAGTTGGTGTTTAGTTAAAGGGAACTGATAAGATACATTGGTACAGCTAGAACTTTATTGATATAATTGGGAAAAGAAATAGTGTACAAAGCAGAAAAGTATACATTTACAAGGGTGACAGCTCAAGAAAGAGTAACATACAAAAATGTACATCTTATATGGGTTGTTGTGCAGTACTGCAAAACAAGTAAGAGTTTATAGATCATAATCTTGATGGTATAAGATATAGTAGCGAGATTCCCACACAGCTTAAACATTTCTTATAAAAGTAGTTAAAGAATAATCCCTATTAGCAACTTGATACATAAAGCTGTTATGGTACAATATGTTTTTTTTTCTCTCATCAGAATGTATTTTTAATTTGTTTTGTTGCAGAAATATAATACATTACTTTCTGTACAAGAAAGATTACAATATTCCATGATAGGCCTCACAATGTCAGTGTACATCTATACTTTGTTGAAGTTTATAGTTTTGTTTAATGAACAGAAATTCAGTCTTAAAAAAGGAGAGATAGGACTGTTGTAGAGATTTTATGATTAATATATAGAGTAGTTCTTTCAGTTGGAATCCTTATAATGGAACAATTTACTTATGAGTGCAATTTCACTAGAGTTCTCTATACAGCCTTAATCTTCTGTATTACAATATTGTTAATACAAGCCCTGACACTATTTTTGATTACTATCCTTACTTGACTTTGAAAGTATTACTATATGCTCACATTTACTGCATGTTTGTTTTTAAGGACAGTATATAAGCATAATTAATTGTCATTAGTGTACCTCAGCTGATTTTTGTCATCTTGGTAATACAACATAATTTTATTTTCATATATGTTTAATAATCAGCTTATTGATTCATTGTAGTACAAACAGTAATATTTCATGTTGTTTTTCATAATTACTTAATATTTAACAATTTTTTGATTTTATTATTATTCTACTTTAGTCGTGTTTACTTCTGTACATAAGAAAGATAAGTTTACTTAAAAGCCATACATTTAAATATATAACAGTTTGCAAATAGGCAGTTCCTGTTTGAAACTTGCTGCTAGCTAGAATGATAATTTGAGTGATAGATGTCACTCAAATTAGCAGTTTATAACTCCAGAAAGGTCTTGGGTGTTTTTTTTGTTAAACATTTTTGCTACAATTTATTGACAATGTTGTTTACGATGTTCACTGTAACTTACATAGTTGAAAGTTATTTTAACATACCTTTGATTTTACCTCTATATCATTTTTTAAGTATATCAAGCAGTGGTATTCCTTACATTTATCTTTTATACATAAAGAGACAAAACAGTAATAAATGTATAGACAATATGCATTATCACACACGGAAACTACCTCATGACTTCTTTACATTGTCTGTCACTCAATGTTAATTGTCTAAACAATCCTAATAAGAGATCTTTAAATAAATACCTCAAATTGCAAAACTCCCAAATAATATTTCTACAAGAAACCCACTTGATATCAGAAGATATTTCTAAATTGGACTCTAAATCCTTTTCCATTCTAGCCAGTTCAGAACATTCAAAGAAAAAAGGGGAGTTGTTATATTATGGCATAACAAATTACCTAAACCAAAAATAATAGAATCATACCAAGATAAAATGGGTATGTTAGCATCAGTTATTATAGTATTTAACAACAAAATATTCACTTTAATCAATAAGCACAGCAACACACAGAACACATCTTACATTTTTTCTAATGGTAATATAATTTTGGCCGGTGATTTTAACTGTATTTTTGATAGCAAAGACTCTACCTTTATTGGTAAAAGAAACATCTAGTCAACAGCTAGACTTTTGAAAGAATTTTCTGATTCTCTCCTGCTAAAAGATGTAAATAATTATGCAGACCCCAACTCTCTTTTCTACACGTTCTATTCACATAGGCATAATTCATATTCTAGGACAGACAGAGCCTTTGTTTCTAATAACTTGGTTGATTCTTTAACTAGAGTAAAGGTAAGTACATGTCCCCTTTCCGAACATAACTCCATAACCTTTGATATAAATATCCACTCAACTTCTAATGTACAGATAAAAAGAACCCATACATATATCACTAAACTAAATTATTTTAAAACTTTCTTATCCAAAGTAGTACATAACTTCATAGAACTTAACACAACTAATGATAGATCCGAAGTCTTTATTCGGGATGCAATGAAATCCTACTTATATGGTAGAATAACTACTTGGTATAAAAAAAAGACTTATGTGGGATAAAGAATTAAAAGAAATACAATCTAATCTTGACAAATTGAACCTTGACCTTTTAAAAAACAAAGATGACAAAGGCAAAAAAAAAAAGAAATAAATTCTTTAAACAAAAAGTATCTTGAAATATTAAATCATAAAACCCTGATTAGCTTAGAGAAATTTAAACTCATTACATTTTCATCGAATCCTAGATCCATGAATATTCTAGCCGACAAAACTAAAAGATTAAATAAATTTAACCATATTAATGACATTTTCTCACCACAGAAGAAGAAAATAGTCTCTGGTTTACATAATATACTAAACGAATTCAGAGAACTATTTTATAATCTTAATCAGTCTTCCAAATTATTAAATCCAAAAAAAGACATACGGACATTCATTAGTAAAAACTCAAAGAAAATATTAACAGAAGAGCAAGCTAAATTACTTGATAGACAGATTACTGTCAAAGACATTCAACTGCAAATTAATGAACTTAAACAAAACAAAGCTCTGGGAAATGATGGCATCATCCCAGAAATTTATAAAATTTTACCTAATAAAGCTATCACAGTTTTACATGCTGTTTTTAACATAGTACAAACTAAAAACTTCATCCCACCATTGTGGAAATATACTTTTATAACCCCTATTTTAAAACAGGACAAAGACCCCACTAATTTCTCCTCTCCATCACCAAGGCTAACAATAATGCAGGGAAAGTGCTCTACTCCCACACCGTTGCCAGAAATTGGAACTCTCTTCCCCTATCTGTGTCCACTGCCCCCTCCACATCCATATTAAAAAAACTCCCTCAAATCGCACCTTCTTAGTACATGGTTATGCCCTTGTATCACATAACCCTACCCATACTACTATTAACTCCCCAAATTCCTCTCTGATCACATGCTGGAGCTCTGATTCCCTGTAGCCTTGGTCATCTGAAAGGGTACTTTTAACTGTAGAATCTTACTTGATATATTTTCTTTTCTTACCAAAGTATGACTGACATCGTCTTTTTACCCATGTTCTATATCTTTTACCTGGAGTGTTTTTATTAATTCTTGTTATATTACTATGCTCAGCATACATGATGTAACCTGTTTTGTGTATTATGCTGGATGTACTGTATTTGTATAACTTGATGTTGGAGCTTTTCTCCCCGGGCCTCTGCTGAAAATGGACCTGGTCCAGTCGGAATTTCCCGGTTAACAAATGTAAAATAAAATAAATAAATAAATAATAAATAAATGTAACTCATATAGACCTATATCCCTACTAAATATAGACTACAAAATATGTATGTCTATATATATGCTAATAGACTCAAAAATTTTCTTCCTAATCTAGTGGAGGTGGATCAAACAGGTTTCATAATAAATAGAACCTCTTACGACAATATTAAGAGAATATTAACCTTAACTGAATCAGTAACGATTTTAAAAACGAATGTAACAAATGTAACTATAATTAGTTTAGATATAAATTGCGCCTTTGATACAATTAATTGGGATTATCTCCTCATTCTTTTGGGGGAACTTAATTTTTACATTTTGTAAACCTTATTACTCAATTATATAATGGTTGTCATGCATACATCAAAATAGGTCCTAATATCTCTCAATCTATACCAATAGTAAAAGGCACTAAAACAAGGTTGCCCACTGTCCCCTCTTTTATTCACCTTAATCATGGAACCCTGGGCAAAGTTGATAAGGGATAACACTAATATAAGAGGATATTAATTGGGTTTTAATGAAACATCAAAAATTCAGATGTTTGCAGATGAAATTCTGATTACACTGGGTGGCAAAGACCCAACATTGTCAGAACTATTTAACAATATGGAGCTTTTTCAAAGGAACTCAGGCCTTAAATTTAACCACAATAAAACACAAATTCTTTTAGTTGGTCAAAAGAAAATTTATATACAAAATAATTTTAAGAAATATATAGCACAATCTAAACAAATAACATATTTAGGCATAATTATTACTAGCAGCATAAAAGATATTATAAAACTGAACTTTAATAAAAGTATTGCAAACACAGATAATTTAATAACTAGATTGTCTAAAATAAAATTCTCCATGGATGAGAAATTACCAATTATAAAGATGGTATTACTCCCCAAAATCTTGTATATAATTCAGTCCATCTCTATATCCCAAACACATTTAATACTCAAAAAGTTTAACACGATGATTAAAAAAATCCTTTGGCATCCAATTAAACCCAGAATTGCTCTATCAACCCATATGTATAGCTGGGATAATGGAGGCATAGCTTTACCCAACCTAGAACTTTATTCAATTTCTTCAGTAATCAAATCAGTCAAGTCAGTTGACAGTAAATATTCAGCAAGATGGAAAGATTTTTTACTTTGTCTATGCCTATCTCAATCTCCAAAAAAAACAATGATACTCATATGTTATACTTAATGAATAATACCTTTATTTGGAGACTGAAAGAATATTTTTCTTTCCACTACACCCAAACATTTAAATCTAACTACATAACTCTAATTTTAAGGTAATTTAAAAATTTCATCCTTAGACATAAAAGATATGAAAGCTGGATATTTCTTACTCTCCCCATCGCCTACACACAAGGGATTATCTTTACATCAGAAAATGTCACTATTTAAACAAAAGACCCTCATATCATGGCATCAATTGATGAACAACCACGAATTAAAAGCTCTTACTACTATTATAGAAGAGAATAATTTTGACTCAGTACTATGGCTAGACATACAAGAAGCAAGGAAATACATCAAGGGTAAACTCAATCTAATCCCTCCTTCAATTAAAACCTCAATTCCTAGCCTGATACAGTTTTTAACTCTCTTAACTCAACAGAACATTTCACCGAAAGTTAGTCTTTCACTCATATATAAAACAATAAAATCAGACTTGGATATATATACAGATAATTACTGGGGATTTTTTACCACCCCTAATAATGCCCATCCTTCAGATAAAGATAAATTAAATATTCTTCAATCTGCTGGTAAAACAACATCTTCACACAAATGGAAAATTTTCACCTGGAGATTTTTAAATAGATCATTCCTTACCCCTCATAATATCAGCAAGATAACTAAAGATAGTGCTTTATGTTGGAGATGTAGGAAGGAAATTAATGCAGACTGGACACATATATTTTATGAATGCTCACTTTTAAAGAAATTTTGGAAATATGTTAATAACTTCTTACAAGCAATCTTTACAGATATACTAAATCACTTGTTCTATGTAACACTCCAATCCCAAAATGTGTAAAACCCAGCAAATATTCAATCTTATGGTCTATATTGTCCATCACCAGGAAAGAAGTCACAAAAAATTGGATATCTTCACATAGTCCATCTTTTCAAAATTTTAAAGATCTTCTCAAGGATGTTTCTAAACTCGAAATGTTGACAATTAGATCTAGAGCCTCAAGGAATACAACATATAAATATTGAAATAGTATATATGAACTATTAGAAAAGCAATAACCTGAATGTAAAATCCAATCCTTTTTCTATTAGCCTAACAGTAATATTTCATTCTTGTAAAGTGAACATTTCTGTATATAGTTTATGGTATTATTGTTTATTATATCATTCTTTTTTTTATTTTTGTCTAATGTATCAAAAATCTGTACAATTATTTTAATAACTGTGTATATTTCAGTTTTGATTTCAATAAAAATTTTTATTAAAAAAAAGAAAGGACATACTTTAGGTGATATGTCCTGTATTGAGAAGCAGGAGCACTTCACTTAGATGAAGAAGTGTTTTTATGAGTTGCAT